>NW_028270159.1:52954657-53167752 GCF_037043375.1 Chiloscyllium plagiosum
GTCAAAACTCCCAATACAGATACCTCTGGTTCTCAAAATGCTGAGTAAAACCAATAATGCATCAGAGTTAGGGGAGGCTTTAGGTCATGATATTCCTTACCTAAATTTGTCAACAGTGGATGGTTTTGTTATCTGGTGCCTCAGGGAAAGATGGGCTCCTAACAACCGAAAAGCAGCAGGGCTCCCTGATTGGACCAGATGAACAGCCCCAATCAGGGAACCCATATTCTATGAGGCCCACCTGGCTGACCTTGTTACAATCACAACATTAACCTTGTTATGGCTAACCGAGAGTCCTCCAGTACCCTGCTCTGCCCTGCTACATCCCAGGATGTTGTAGCCTTTATTCAGTGCTCCCTCAACCTCTCTGTTGGGTGTCGCTAACTGATACACATTCACCCAACTCCAGCTTTCTGTGCTCCTGCAACCCCTTCACAATGATACATACCCTTTACATTATATTGTTATCTTCAAATAAAATTTATCTAGTAAATCATTAGAAGTAAATCTATTAAACTAACTACCATTCTATACCACTCACCCTTAGACTTACTAACCCCCCTCCCTGACTCTCACACTCACTGACCCCCTCACACACACTCACTATCCCCCTCCCTGACTCACACACTCACTAACCCCCTCACACACACTCACTATCCCCTTCCCTGACTCGCACACTCACTAACCCCCTCACACACACTCACTATCCTCCTCCCTGACTCTCACACTCACTAACCCCCTCACACACACTCACTATCCTCCTCCCTGACTCTCACACTCACTAACTCCCTCACACACACTCACTATCCCCTCCCTGATTCTCATACTCACTAACCCCCTCACACACACTCACTATCCCCTCCCTGACTCTCACACTCACTGACCCCCTCACACACACTCACTATCCCCTTCCCTGACTCTCACACTCACTAACCCCCTCACACATACTCACTATCCTCCTCCCTGACTCTCACACTCACTAACCCCCTCACACACACTCACTATCCCCTCCCTGATTCTCATACTCACTAACCCCCTCACACACACTCACTATCCCCCTTCCTGACTCACACATTCACTAACTCCCTCACACACACTCACTATCCCCCTCCCTGACTCACATTCTCACTAACCCCCTCACACACACTCACTATCCCCCTGCCTGACTCTCACACTCACTAACCCCTTCACACACTCTCACTATTCCCCTGCCTGACTCTCACACTCACTAACCCCCTCACCTTCAAACGCACTGTCCCCCTCACTGTCACAATCCCCCTTTCTAACCCTCACCCTCACCGTCTCCCTCACCTTCATACTCATTAACCTCCTCCCTCACTCTCAAACTCACTCTCACCCTCCCTGACCATCGCACACACCATCAGACCATTCATATACTAACTGTCGGACTGACAGTAACTCCGGCTGGGTGTATCTCAGGAAAATACACAGACACTCAGAGCAGTGTAGTGCCCACTCTGAGCATCTTTGTTGTCAGGCACAGACTCACCCTTATTCTGTCACGGTATTAGAGACACATCGCTACAATTTGCAGACTTTTCATGAATGGCACAGCCCTGAAATGAGAAGGTGGGACTCACAGGATTAGCCACAGCGATGAAGTGAAGCAGCAGTCTCACACTCCAAGAGTTTGTTGTGTAGCTCTTACCTAATTGACAGGGCAGGTATCTGCTGTGAATTCTTCAAGGATATTCTATCTTTATAGAGATTTACAGTGGTCAAAGTATTGTGCTACCTATGCACTTGTGAGCAATAATCAAACCATATCAGCTCCGCAATTAATATTTATCCAGCTCTCCTGATAACTGGGCAAAAAGAACCTGATAAGGGGTTGATACTTTTATCGTTTTCTGGTGAGTTATCAGGGCACTTAATTATTGAATCGATATCCTCCACCAGGTTAATCCTGGATAAACTGCAGTCAAAGGGAAGTAACATTCCAAGCAGAATGGTTTGGAAAACTGTCCATTCCCTTATCTAACCCACAGGAAACTTTGGGGTGTAACATTGACACACTGGAAGGTGCTGAGTAAGTTCTGAAAGAAATCTGGAACGATCAAAGAGTCATCGCTGACTCACTGCAAAATGAAAAACAACAAAGCAATAGGATTCAGATTGACATGATCAGGCCAGTGGATTATTAGGCTATTCAGGCCCCCATCTTGGGTGCTCAGTTTGGATCAGATCAGAGCAAAAGGGAAAAAAGTACTCAGGAATGAATTGTGGATTTTTGACATGACAGGGCAACAATGTGCCCAAGGGAGTACAGGCTTCAATGTTTTCCCACTCATATACACCAAACCTCACCCCTTTGTCATAGACACTGGAGTGTAGGGAGAGCTTTACAGCTCAGAAGTGAGAGAACTGGGCAACTCTAGTGATCAATGAAATTCGGCTCCTATTCCCGGAACGTGTTCTGGAGTGTGGGGATGGACAGGGCGGTGCAGACCTGAGGAGATGTGCCCAAGGTCAGGGACTAAACAGGATTTATGCAATGGGCCAGCAGTTTACAACAGGGACCGATGGGATTAGTGAATAGGGACTGTGTACTGCTCGTGCAGAGATGTTAACATATCAGCAGGTGGACTATACACTGAGGAAGCAACACTGTGTACCAGGATGATCTGATTAAACTTGCCTCCATTTTTGCTGATGCTCAGCAGTTTTTGCCTTTGAGCTCTACAGCACTGGAATAGGCTATTTGGCCCAATTCATCCATGTCAACCAGGTTTCCGAAACTGAACTGTGAAACGGACTGGTAAGCTAGAAGAGATACTTGTTAGGAAGGAAGATGTGTTGGACATTTTGAACAACTTGAGGATAGACAAGTCCCCCGGGCCTGACGGGATATATCCTAGGATTATGTGGGAAGCAAGAGAGGAAATTGCAGAACCGTTGGCAATGATCTTTTCGTCTTCACTGTCAACGGGGGTGGTACTAGAGGACTGGAGAGTGGCGAATGTTGTGCCCCTGTTCAAAAAAGGGAATAGGGATAACCCCAGGAATTACAGGCCAGTTAGTCTTACTTCGGTGGTAGGCAAAGTAATGGAAAGGGTACTGAGGGATAGGATTTATGAGTATCTGGAAAGACACTGCTTGATTAGGGACAGTCAGCATGGATTTGTGAAGGGTAGTTCTTGCCTTACAAGTCTTATTGAATTCTTTGAGGAGGTGACCAAGCATGTGGATGAGGGTAGAGCAGTGGATGTAGTATACATGGATTTTAGTAAGGCATTTGATAAGGTTCGAGGAGAAAGTGAGGTCTGCAGATGCTGGAGATCAAAGTTGAAACTTTATTGCTGGAACAGCGCAGCAGGTCAGGCAGCATCCAGGGAACAGGAGATTCGACGTTTCGGGCACAGGCCCTTCTTCAGGAATGAGCAGGGAGTGTTCAGCAGGAGAAGATAAAAGGTAGGGAGGAGGGACTTGGAGGAGGGGCGTTGGAAATGTGATAGGTGGAAAGAGGTCAAGGTGAGGGTGATAGGTCGGAGTAGGATGGAGGCGGAGAGGTCAAGAAGAAGACTGCAGGTCAGGAAGGCGGTGCCGGGTTGGAGGGATTCGGCTGAGACAAGGTGGGGGGAGGGGGGATGAAGAAACTGGTGAAGTCCAAGTTCATCCCCTGTGGTTGGAGGGTTCCCAGTCGGAAGATAAGACGCTCCTCCTCCGACCGTCGCGTTGTTGTGGTTTGGCGGTGGATGAGTCCAATGACCTGCATATCCTCGGTGGAGTGGGAGGGGGAGTTGAAATGCTGTGCTACAGGGTGGTTGGGTTGGTTCGTCCGGGTGGCCCAGAGGTGCTCTCTGAATCGCTCCGCAAGTAGGCGGCCTGTCTCCCCAATATAGAGGAGGCCACACCGGCTGCAGCGGATGCAGTAGATGATGTGTGTGGAGGTGCAGGTGAATCTGTGGCGGATATGGAAGTTTCCTTTGGGGCCTTGGAGAGAAGTGAGGGGGGAGGTGTGGGCGCAAGTGTTGCACCTCCTGCGGTTGCAGGGGAAGGTGCCGGGAGTGGAGGTTGGGTCGGTGGGGGGTGTGGATCTGACAAGGGAGTCGCGGAGGGAGTGGTCTCTACGGAAAGCTGATAGGGGAGGGGAGGGAAATATATCCTTGGTGCTGGGGTCTGTTTGGAGGTGGCGGAAGTGACGGCGGATGATGCGCTGTACATGGAGATTGGTGGGGTGGTAGGTGAGGACCAGTGGGGTTCTGTCCTGGTGGCGGTTGGAGGGGCGGGGCTCAAGGGCGGAGGAGCGGGAAGTGGAGGAGATGCGGTGGAGGGCACCGTCGACCACGTCGGGGGGGAAATTGCGGTCCTTGAAGAAGGAGGCCATCTGTGTTGTACGTATTTTGAACTGGTCCTCCTGGGAGCAGATGCGACGGAGACGAAGGAATTGGGAGAATGGGATGGCGTTTTTACAGGGGGCAGGATGGGAGGAGGTGTAGTCCAGGTAGCTGTGGGAGTCGGTTGGTTTGTAGTAGATGTCCGTGTTGATTCGGTCGCCTGACCGATAAGGTTCCCCATGTAGGCTTATGCGGAAAGTCAGGAGGCATGGGATAGAGGGAAATTTGGCCAGTTGGATAGAGAACTGGCTAACCGGTCGAAGTCAGAGAGTGGTGGTAGATGGTAAATATTCAGCCTGAAGCCCAGTTGCAAGTGGAGTTCCGCAGGGATCAGTTCTGGGTCCTCTGCTGTTTGTAATTTTTATTAATGACTTGGAAGAGGGAGTCGAAGGGTGGGTCAGTAAATTTGCAGATGATATGAAGATTGGTGGAGTTGTGGATAGTGAGGAGGGCTGTTGTCAGCTTTAGATATGATGCAAAGCTGGGCTGAGGAGTGGCAGATGGAGTTCAACCCTGTCAAGTGTGAGGTTGTCCATTTTGGAAGGACAAATAAGAATGCGGAATACAGGGTTAATGGTAGGGTTCTTAGTAAGGTGGAGGAGCAGAGGGATCTTGGGGTCTATGTTCATAGATCTTTGAAAGTTGCCACTCAGGTGGATAGAGCTTGTAAGAAGGCCTATGGTGTATTAGCGTTCATTAGCAGAGGGATTGAATTCAAGAGTCGTGAAGTGATGTTGCAGCTGTACAGGACCTTGGTTAGGCCACATTTGGAGTACTGTGTGCAGTTCTGGTCGCCTCACTTTAGGAAAGATGTGGGAGCTTTGGAGAGGGTGCAGAGAAGATTTACCAGGATGTTGCCTGGAATGGAGAATAGGTCGTACGAGGATAGGTTGAGTGCTAGGCCTTTTCTCATTGGAACGGCGAAGGATGAGGGGTGACTTGATAGAGGTTTATAAAATGATCAGAGGAATAGATAGAGTAGACAGTCAGAGACTTTTTCCCCGGGTACAACAGAGTGTTACAAGGGGACATAAATTTAAGGTGAAGGGTGGAAGGTATAGGGGGGATGTCAGGGGTAGGTTCTTTACCCAGAGAGTGGTGGGGGCATAGAATGCGCTGCCTGTGGGAGTGGCAGAGTCAGAATCATTGGTGACCTTTAAGCGACAATTGGATAGGTACATGGATGGGTGCTTAAGCTAGGACAAATGTTCGGCAGAACATCGTGGGCCGAAGGGCCTGTTCTGTGCTGTATTGTTCTATGTTCTATGTTCTATGTTCTATGTTCTATGAACTAGTCCCATTTGCCTGCATTTAGCCCATATCCCTCTAAACCTCTCCTATCCATATACCTGTCCTAATGCCTTTTATATGTTGCAATTGTACCAGCCTCCACCATTTCCTCAGGCAGCTCATTCCATACATGTACCACCCTCTGTGTGAAAAAGTTGCCCCTTCGCTCCCTTCTAAATCTTTCTCCTCTCACCTTAAACCTATGCCTCTAGTTTTGGATTCCTCTACCCTAGGAAAAAGACCTTTACTATTTACCCTATCCATATCCCTCCTGGTTTTATAAGGTCAAACCTCAACTTCCTACACTCCAGGGAAAAATGTCCTAGTCTATCCAGCCTCTCCTTAAGCCAAACCCTCCAGTAGCATCCTTGTAAATTGTTTTTTGCACCCTTTCCAGTTTAATACCATCCTTGCTGCAGCAGGGCAGCTATGATTGTACAGAAATGTGGCTTTACCAATGTCTTTTACAGCTCCAACATGGCCTCGCAACTCCTGTGCTCAATGCTACGACCAGTGATGGCAAGTTCGACAACACTCCCCAAAGCCCTACCATTAACTGTGTAAGTCCTGTCCTAGTTTATCTTACCAAAATGCAACACCTTGTATTGATCTGTATTAATCTCCATCTGCCATACCTCGGCCCACTGGTCCAGTTGATCAAGATCCTGTTGTACTCTTCTGCACTGTCCACTATCCTGCCAACCTGAATGCCATCCTCATATTTACTAATCATACCTCCTAATTTATTATCCAAATCCAGATGATGAACAAGAGTGGACCCAGCACCAATCCTTGCAGCACATAGGCCTCCTCTTTAAAAAACAACCCTCTACCACCACCTTCTGTCTCCTAACATAAAGCCAATTTTGTATCCAATTGGCTAACTGTCCCTGGATCCCATGTGATCTAACCTTCCTAACCAGTCTACCATGCAGAAGCTTGTCAATGGCCTTGCTAAAGTCCATACAGACAATGTCTACTGCTCCGCTCTCACTTATCTTATTGGTCAAAAACAGAAATTGCTGGAAAAACTCAGTAGGTCAGGCAGCATCTGTGGAGAGAAAGCAAGAGTTAACAATTTTGGTTCCAGTGACCCTTCTCCAGAACTGATGGTCGCTAGGAAAGGGTTGGTATTTATACAGACAATGAAGATGGGGTTGGAGGGAGAGCAAGCAATAGTTGGAGGTAGAGCCCAAAGAGAAAGAAAAATAGTTGGACAGACAAAGGAGAGGTTAAAGGTCATCCTGATTCCTCATTCCTGATGAAGGGCTCCTGCCCAAAACGTCGATTTTCCTGCTCCTCGGATGCTGCCTGATCTGCTGTGCTTTTCTAGCACCACTCTAATCTTGGTTAAAGGTCAGTCAAGGGGAATGAATGGCTGCTAATGGGGACTATCAGCAGCTGACAATGGCTTACCCCAATCAACTTTTGAAAATTCCTATCCAATACCATCAAAATTGATCTTGCACCAATTTAGGATTTTAACTTGTGGATCAGATCTATCCTTTTCCGTAAATGTTTTAAAAAGCTAATAGAATTATGATCATTGGTGCCAAGGTGCTGTCCCACTAACACCTCAGTCATTTGCCCTGTCACTTGCCCTGCCTTATTTCCCAAGAGAAGGTCAAGTTTAGCTCTTTCTCCAGTAGGACCATCTACGTATTGATTGAGAAAGTTCTTTTGAGCAGACTTAACAAATTCCTCCCCATCCAAGCCCTTAACACGATGGCAGGCCCAGTATTTGTTTGGAAAGTTAGAATACCCTACTGTTCCAACTTTATTATTCTTACAACTATCCGCGACCCCCCCCTACAAATTTGCTCCTCAATATCATGCTGACTATTGGGGTGGGCTGGGGGGGGGGGGTGATGAAGCACAATCCCATCAAAATGATCACCTCCTTCTTATTTCTCAGTTCCATCCATATAGCATCACTGGGCGATCCCTTAGGAATATCTTTTCTCGGTACAGCTATGATGTTCTCCATGACCAAAAACTCCACTCCCCCTCTCTTGCTTTCCCTTCTATCCTTTCTGTGGCACCTTCACCCTGGAACATTGAGCTGCTAGGCCTGATCTTCCCTCAGCCATGTTTCTATAATGGCCAAGATGTCCCAGTGCCATGTTCCCATCCCTGCCCTGAGTTCACCTGTCTTACCTGTGAGGCCTCTTGCATCGAAATAAATGCTGTTTAACTCGTGAGGCTTCCCTTGTTCCCCGCTGTGCACGTGCCTCTTTTGTCTCAACAGCTCATTCCACCCTCCCCTCACCCGCTCCGTTCTAGTCAAAGTCATAGTCATAGTCATAGAGATGAACAGTCTAGTTTAAACCCTCCCTAAGTCAGTGCCAGTGGATCCCACAGTCCTAAACCAAATCTGACTATAACTAGAATCGAGCCATTATTGTTCACATCATTCAGACTCACATTAGGTCATTAAACTCAATGTTTATTTTTACAAATATCCAGTGGATTACTTACGTTTCTGATTCAATTAATTCATTGAATGTCGATTTCCCGTACATCTTGCTGGGATTTGAACTCTGGGTTGTTAGTCCAGTTGCAGTTATCACGTCCATACCTGTACAAAGGAGAAGGGTCGGCACAGAATTATACGAGCAATGCGAGTGTCTAACAGGGGAATGGGACTGTGTAACAGCGGAGTGGGACTGTGTAACACGGGAATAGGACTGTGTAACAGGGGAATGGGACTGTGTAACAGGGGAATGGGACTGTGTAACACGGGAATGGGACTGTGTAACACGGGAATGGACTGTGTAGCAGCAGAGTGGGACTGTGTAACAGGGGAATAGGACTGTGTAACAGGGGAATGGGACTGTGTAACAGGGGAATGGACTGTGTAACAGCGGAGTGGGACTGTGTAACAGGGGAATAGGACTGTGTAACAGCAGAGTGGGACTGTGTAACAGGGGAATGGGACTGTGTAACAGTGGAATGGGACTGTGTAACAGGGGAACGGGACTGTGTAACAGGGGAATGGACTGTGTAACAGGGGAACAGGACTGTGTAACAGCGGAGTGGGACTGTGTAACAAGGGAATGGAACTGTGTAACAGGGAAATGGGACTGTGTAACGGGGAAGGGATGTGTAACAGCAGAGTGGGACTGTGTAACAGGGGAATGGGACTGTGTAACAGGTAAATGGACTGTCTAACAGGGGAATGGGACTGTGTAACAGCGGAATGGGACTGTGTAACAGGGGAATGGGACTGTGTAACAGCAGAGTGGGACTGTGTAACAGGGGAATGGGACTATGTAACAGGTAAATGGACTGTCTAACAGGGGAATGGGACTGTGTAACAGCGGAGTGGGACTGTGTAACAGGGGAATGGGACTGTGTAACAGCAGAGTGGGACTGTGTAACAGGGGAATGGGACTATGTAACAGGTAAATGGACTGTCTAACAGGGGAATGGGACTGTGTAACAGCGGAGTGGGACTGTGTAACAGGGGAATGGGACTGTTTAACGGGGAATGGAACTGTGTAACAGGGGAATGGGACTGTGTAACAGGTAAATGGACTGTCTAACAGGGGAATGGGACTGTGTAACAGCGGAGTGGGACTGTGTAACAGGGGAATGGGACTGTGTAACAGCAGAGTGGGACTGTGTAACAGGGGAATGGACTGTATAACAGGTAAATGGACGGTCTAACAGGGGAATAGGACTGTGTAACAAGGGAATGGGACTGTGTAACAGGGGAATGGGACTGTGTAACAGGGGAATGGACTGTGTAACAGGGGAACAGGACTGTGTAACAGCGGAGTGGGACTGTGTAACAAGGGAATGGAACTGTGTAACAGGTAAATGGGACTGTGTAACGGGGAAGGGACTGTGTAACAGCAGAGTGGGACTGTGTAACAGGGGAATGGGACTGTGTAACAGGTAAATGGACTGTATAACAGGGGAATGGGACTGTGTAACAGCGGAGTGGGACTGTGTAACAGGGGAATGGGACTGTGTAACAGCAGAGTGGGACTGTGTAACAGGGGAATGGGACTATGTAACAGGTAAATGGACTGTCTAACAGGGGAATGGGACTGTGTAACAGCGGAGTGGGACTGTGTAACAGGGGAATGGGACTGTTTAACGGGGAATGGAACTGTGTAACAGGGGAATGGGACTGTGTAACAGGTAAATGGACTGTCTAACAGGGGAATGGGACTGTGTAACAGCGGAGTGGGACTGTGTAACAGGGGAATGGGACTGTGTAACAGCAGAGTGGGACTGTGTAACAGGGGAATGGGACTGTGTAACAGCGGAGTGGGACTGTGTAACAGGGGAATAGGACTGTGTAACAGTGGAATGGGACTGTGTAACAGGGGAACAGGACTGTGTAACAGGGGAATGGACTCTGTAACAGGGGAACAGGACTGTGTAACAGCGGAGTGGGACTGTGTAACAAGGGAATGGAACTGTGTAACAGGGAAATGGGACTGTGTAACGGGGAAGGGACTGTGTAACAGCAGAGTGGGACTGTGTAACAGGGGAATGGGACTGTGTAACAGGTAAATGGACTGTCTAACAGGGGAATGGGACTGTGTAACAGCGGAGTGGGACTGTGTAACAGGGGAATGGGACTGTGTAACACGGGAATGGGACTGTGTAACACGGGAATGGACTGTGTAGCAGCAGAGTGGGACTGTGTAACAGGGGAATGGGACTGTGTAACAGGGGAATGGGACTGTGTAACAGGGGAATGGACTGTGTAACAGCAGAGTGGGTCTGTGTAACAGGGGAATAGGACTGTGTATCAGTGGAATGGGACTGTGTAACAGGGGAACGGGACTGTGTAACAGGGGAACGGGACTGTGTAACAGGGGAATGGACTGTGTAACAGGGGAACAGGACTGTGTAACAGCGGAGTGGGACTGTGTAACAAGGGAATGGAACTGTGTAACAGGGAAATGGGACTGTGTAACGGGGAAGGGACTGTGTAACAGCAGAGTGGGACTGTGTAACAGGGGAATGGGACTGTGTAACAGGTAAATGGACTGTCTAACAGGGGAATGGGACTGTGTAACAGCGGAGTGGGACTGTGTAACAGGGGAATGGGACTGTGTAACACGGGAATGGGACTGTGTAACACGGGAATGGACTGTGTAGCAGCAGAGTGGGACTGTGTAACAGGGGAATGGGACTGTGTAACAGGGGAATGGACTGTGTAACAGCGGAGTGGGACTGTGTAACAGGGGAATAGGACTGTGTAACAGTGGAATGGGACTGTGTAACAGGGGAACGGGACTGTGTAACAGGGGAATGGACTGTGTAACAGGGGAACAGGACTGTGTAACAGCGGAGTGGGACTGTGTAACAAGGGAATGGAACTGTGTAACAGGTAAATGGGACTGTGTAACGGGGAAGGGACTGTGTAACAGCAGAGTGGGACTGTGTAACATGGGAATGGGACTGTGTAACAGGTAAATGGACTGTCTAACAGGGGAATGGGACTGTGTAACAGCGGAGTGGGACTGTGTAACAGGGGAATGGGACTGTGTAACAGCAGAGTGGGACTGTGTAACAGGGGAATGGGACTATGTAACAGGTAAATGGACTGTCTAACAGGGGAATGGGACTGTGTAACAGCGGAGTGGGACTGTGTAACAGGGGAATGGGACTGTTTAACGGGGAATGGAACTGTGTAACAGGGGAATGGGACTGTGTAACAGGTAAATGGACTGTCTAACAGGGGAATGGGACTGTGTA
Source organism: Chiloscyllium plagiosum (assembly GCF_037043375.1). Taxonomy (NCBI): domain Eukaryota; kingdom Metazoa; phylum Chordata; class Chondrichthyes; order Orectolobiformes; family Hemiscylliidae; genus Chiloscyllium; species Chiloscyllium plagiosum. The sequence goes on from NW_028270159.1 coordinate 52,966,027, forward strand.
ACAGCGGAGTGGGACTGTGTAACAGGGGAATGGGACTGTGTAACAGCAGAGTGGGACTGTGTAACAGGGGAATGGACTGTATAACAGGTAAATGGACGGTCTAACAGGGGAATAGGACTGTGTAACAAGGGAATGGGACTGTGTAACAGGGGAATGGGACTGTGTAACAGGGGAATGGACTGTGTAACAGGGGAACAGGACTGTGTAACAGCGGAGTGGGACTGTGTAACAAGGGAATGGAACTGTGTAACAGGTAAATGGGACTGTGTAACGGGGAAGGGACTGTGTAACAGCAGAGTGGGACTGTGTAACAGGGGAATGGGACTGTGTAACAGGTAAATGGACTGTCTAACAGGGGAATGGGACTGTGTAACAGCGGAGTGGGACTGTGTAACAGGGGAATGGGACTGTGTAACAGCAGAGTGGGACTGTGTAACAGGGGAATGGGACTATGTAACAGGTAAATGGACTGTCTAACAGGGGAATGGGACTGTGTAACAGCGGAGTGGGACTGTGTAACAGGGGAATGGGACTGTTTAACGGGAAATGGAACTGTGTAACAGGGGAATGGGACTGTGTAACAGGTAAATGGACTGTCTAACAGGGGAATGGGACTGTGTAACAGCGGAGTGGGACTGTGTAACAGGGGAATGGGACTGTGTAACAGCAGAGTGGGACTGTGTAACAGGGGAATGGGACTGTGTAACAGCGGAGTGGGACTGTGTAACAGGGGAATAGGACTGTGTAACAGTGGAATGGGACTGTGTAACAGGGGAACAGGACTGTGTAACAGGGGAATGGACTGTGTAACAGGGGAACAGGACTGTGTAACAGCAGAGTGGGACTGTGTAACAGGGGAATGGACTGTATAACAGGTAAATGGACGGTCTAACAGGGGAATAGGACTGTGTAACAAGGGAATGGGACTGTGTAACAGGGGAATGGGACTGTGTAACGGGGAATGGACTGTGTAACAGGGGAACAGGACTGTGTAACAGCGGAGTGGGACTGTGTAACAAGGGAATGGAACTGTGTAACAGGGAAATGGGACTGTGTAACGGGGAACAGGACTGTGTAACAGCAGAGTGGGACTGTGTAACAGGGGAATGGGACTGTGTAACAGGTAAATGGACTGTCTAACAGGGGAATGGGACTGTGTAACAGCGGAGTGGGACTGTGTAACAGGGGAATGGGACTGTGTAACAGCAGAGTGGGACTGTGTAACAGGGGAATGGGACTATGTAACAGGTAAATGGACTGTCTAACAGGGGAATGGGACTGTGTAACAGCGGAGTGGGATTGTGTAACAGGGGAATGGGACTGTTTAACGGGGAATGGAACTGTGTAACAGGGGAATGGGACTGTGTAACAGGTAAATGGACTGTCTAACAGGGGAATGGGACTGTGTAACAGCGGAGTGGGACTGTGTAACAGGGGAATGGGACTGTGTAAAAGCAGAGTGGGACTGTGTAACAGGGGAATGGACTGTATAACAGGTAAATGGACGGTCTAACAGGGGAATAGGACTGTGTAACAAGGGAATGGGACTGTGTAACAGGGGAATGGGACTGTGTAACAGCAGAGTGGGACTGTGTAACAGGGAACAGGACTATGTAACAGTGGAATGGGACTGTGTAACAGTGGAATGGACTGTGTAACAGGGGAACGGGACTGTGTAACAGCAGAGTGGGACTGTGTAACAGGGGAATGGACTGTGTAATAGGGGAACTGGACTGTGTAACAGCAGAATGGGACTCTGTAACAGGGGAATGGACTGTGTAACAGTGGAATGGGACTGTGTAACAGGGGAATGGGACTGTGTAACAGGGGAATGGACTGTGTAACAGGGGTATGGGACTTTGTAACAGAGGAATGGGACTGTGAAACAGGGGAATGGACTGTGTAACAGGTGAATGGACTGTGTAACAGGGGAATGGGATTGTGTAACAGGGGAATGTGAGTGAGTAACAGGGGAATGGAACTGTGTAACAGGGGAATGGGACTGTGTAACAGGGGAATGGGATTGCGTAACAGGGGAATGGACTGTGTAACGGGGAATGGGACTTGTAACTGGGGAATGGAACTGTGTAACGGGGAATGGGATTGCGTAACAGGGGAATGGAACTGTGTAACAGAGGAATGGGATTGCGTAACGGGGAATGGGACTGTGTAACAGTGGAATCGACTCAGTAGTGAAGCAAGGTCATACAACCATAGAATCATACAGTACAGAGGAAGCCCTTTGGCTCAAGTCTGTAACGGTAAAAATATACTACCTGCTGTGGGCCTCAATTTCCCACACTAGGCCAAAGCCATGAATGTTCAAGGGCTCACCCAAGTACGTTTTTAAAAAATTGTGAGTTTTCCCCCTCCCTCTCCCCAGCAGTGCATTCCAGACCTCCACCACCCTCTGGGTGAAAGCAGTTTTACTCAAACCCCCTCTAAACCTCTGCCTTTCACTATAAAATTATACTCCCTCGTTGATCCTCAACTAAGTAGAACAGCAGCTTTCTATTCACCCTCATCTGTGCCCCTCATAATTTCATACACCCCCACCAGGTTCCCCCCATTCCCCGGTTACCCAGGCAACATTCTGGTGAATCTTCTCTGCACCCCTTTCAGTGCAAACTTATCCTTCCTATAATGCGGTGACCAGAACTGCACAGAGTACTCCAAACGTGGCCGAACCAAAGTTCTGTGCAGCTCCAATACAATCTCCCTGTTTTTATAATCCAGGATACAGTCAAGTGTACAGTATGCATGCCTTCGTAATTGTACTATTAACCTGTCCTGTCACCTTCAGGGATCTGGGGACTGGTAACCCAAGATCCCTCTGTTCATCTGAGCTTCCTAGCGTCCTGCCATTCACTGAGTACTTCCTTGTCTTGCTCCTTCTTCCAAAGTGCATCATCTCATATTTACCAGAGTTAAATTCCCTCTGCCACTGACCCGCTTAGCTGACCAATCTCTTTATACCCTCCTGTAACCCAACATTGTCCGCTTCACTGTCAGCAACCCAGGCCAATCTTTGTGTCATTTGCAAAGTTACTGAAGAACCACACCACTTCCCCCCGCTCCCCATATTCTCATCTACATCATTTATAAATATCACACACAATAAGGGATCCAGCACTGATCCCTGTGGTACACCACAGCATATTGGGCTCCAGTCACTCCAACAGCCTTCTACCCCCACCCTCTGTCTCCTGTCAATAAGCCAGATTTGGATCCATCTTGCCAAGTTATCTGGAATCCCATGAGCTTTCAGCTTTTATCATTTTCCCATATAGGACCTTGTTAAAGGCCCTGCTGAAATCCATATAAACTGCATCCACTTTCCTTCCCTCAAACAAAGACTTGGTCACCAATTTGAAAAATTCCATCAGATTTTTAGAATTCCTGCAGTCCACACTGACTATAAAAAGAGTAACCCACCCAGACCCATTCACCTACCCTATATTTGCTTAATGCACCTAATCTACACATCCCTGAACTCGATGGGCAATTTTGCATGGTCAATTCACATCTTTGGATTGTGGGAGGAAACCGGAGTTCCCAGAGGAAACCCACACAGACACGGGGAGAATGTGCAAACTCCACACAGACAGTCGTCTGAGGCTAGAATTGAACTCAGGTCTCTGGCGATGTGAGGCAGCAGTGCTAACCACTGAGCCACCATACCACCCTTTGCTGGGCATGATCTCCCTCTGACAGAGCCATGTTGATTATCCCTGACCAAACTATTTCTCCTTCATTATTTTCGCTAATAGTTTCCCTACCATTAATGTTAGACTCACAGGTCTATAGTGCCCTGGTCTATTTCCACCATGCGTCTTGTACAGTCGAACTACATTAACCATCCTTCTGTTTACTTAAGACTTTGGGTCAGGGCCCAAGACTTTGGGTGGAGTGGGAAGGGGAGTTAAGTGTTCAGCCATTGGGCAGTGGGGTTGGTTGGTGCAGGTGTCCCAGAGATGTTCTCTGAAGTGCTCTGCAAGTAGGCATCCTGTGTCCTCAGTGTAGAGAAGACTGCATCGGGAGCAATGGATACAGTAAATGATGTGTATGGAAGTCTCCTAAAGACCGCAATTTCCCCTCCCACGTAGTCGATGATGTCCTCTAACGCATTTCATCTATTTCCTGCACATCCACCCTTGAACCCCACTCCTCCAACCGCAACAAGGACAGAACGCCCCTGGTGCTCACCTTCCACCCCACCAACCTCCGTATACATCACATCATCCTCCGCCATTTCCGCTACCTACAAATGGATCCCGTCACCAGAGATATATTTCCCTCCCCACCCATTTCCATTTTCCACAAAAACCATTCCCTCCGTGACTACCTGGTCAGATCCACGCCCCCCCTACGACCCACCCTCCCGTCCTGGCACCTTCCCCTGCCACCGCAGGAACTGTAAAACCTGCGCCCACATCTCCTCCCTCACCTCCATCCAAGGCCCTAAAGGAGCCTTCCACATCCATCAAAGTTTTACTTGCACATCCAATAATATCATTTATTGTACCCGTTGCTCCCGATGCAGTCTCCTCTACATTGGGGAGACTGGGCGCCTCCCAGCAGAGCACTTTAGGGAACATCTCCGGGACACCCGCACCAATCAACCAAACCACCCCGTGGCTGAAAATTTCAACTCCCCCTCCCACTCTGCCGAGGACATGGAGGTGCTGGGCCTCCTTCACCGCCGCTACCTCACCACCCAATGCCTGGAGGAAGAACACCTCATCTTCCACCTCGGAACACTTCAACCCCAGGGCATCAATGTGGACTTCAACAGTTTCCTTATTTCCCCTCCCCCCATCTCACCCCAGCTCCAACCTTCCAGCTTAGTACCGCCCTCATGACCTGTCCCACCTGTCCATCTTCCTTCCCACCTATCCACTCCACCCTCCTCTCTGACCTGTCACCTTTACCCCCCCCCCAGCTACCGATTGCACTCTCAGCTACCTTCTCCCCAAAACCCCGCCCACCCCCTCCCCTTTATCTCTCCACCCCGTGGCTCTCAGCCTCATTCCTGATGAAGGGCTTATGCCTGAAATGTCGACTCTTCTCCCCCTCGGATGCTGCCTGACCTGCTGTGCTTTTCCAGCACCGCACTCTCGACTCTGATCTCCAGCATCAGTCCTCACTTTCTCCCTGTGTAATAATCCTTCAGAGGCCGGTCTCCCATCACCAATAACCCTTTGTTTGTTCACAAATGCATAGCCTTTGACAATAGCCTCTCACTGAGTCAGGCATTCAGAGGCTCAATCTCTCTAACATTCCGATTTATTTCTGTCAGCCAGGGCTCCCTGATTGGACCAGATTAACGGCCTCAATCAGGGAACTCAGATTCTATGAGGTCCACTTTGATGACCCCCTTACAATCTCTTCATCCCGTCCCCTCTGAGTCCGAGGACATAGGCAGGTCTGTTTTCTCCTGGGTGTTTTAGCACCAGGTCAGATTCCTGTGACTCAGTATCTGATACGGGCGGTGTGTAATGAGGAGATCACTTCTTGCGCCAGGAGAGCCTCAGTAGAATTTCATTCTCTTCTTCCAGTGGCAGAGATGTTGAGGCAGCTACACCCACCATGTCTATCTCTGATGCAGAGAAATCACAATTCTTGATGGTAAGGGAGAGCAAGTGGGTTGTGACAGCCTTTCCAGGTTTTCGAAGGAGCGTGGCATGTTTTGTGAGTTTGTAGCTTTCATGTGGTCCACGTGCTTGTTGTAGAACTGTTGTAGCTACCTGAACCTCAGACATCACTGGACCCGACTTCACATTGACCAGGCCTCTTAGCCATTCCTGTGGCTCCTGCACCAACCTTCATCTCTCTCGCCTAGCGGAGCCTTGTGCCTGGCACTGGCATTCCTGATGCCATTGCACCCTCCCACCTCCCCAGGTTTGGGAAGATCAGATTTAACCTGGTGCAGAGTCTCGTACCCATTAGCAACTCTGCTGGAGTTATCCCTATTGTTGCATGAGGGACGGTCCTATAACCAAATATGAACCATGCTGGCTTGGTATCTAGCGAGGCTGTAGGCTGTTCCCTCCATCCAGTCTTTAGAGTTTGGATTGCTCTTTATGTCAGGCCATTGGATGATAGATGGTATGGATTTGTCTTTATATGTTGAATCCCATTCAACTTTCAGAAGTAACTGCTGGTAAGCGAAGGCCTGTTGTCCGTGACCAATACCTCCATTACTCTGTGTTATGCAAAAGGTATGCGCAATTTGTCTATCATCGCTCCACTGTTTGATTAATGGACTCTTTCCACTTCCAGCCACTTTGACTAAAAACACAGACCTGCACACTAACTGCATCCAGGGTTCACCTGGACATTTCCAACAGTTTGGGAGAGTTACTGATGGCACTTCCTGTCCTTTTGTTGGCATGCTGGGCACTGGCCCACCAACGTGGCTATGTCTCCTTCAAGCCTGGCTAACAGACATAGCTTCTCACCAACATTCTGGAGCCGCCTGGATGGCCCTGATGGTGATCAGCCCAGTATCTGGTGCTGACCTTTGCTTGGGACAATCACTCTTCCTTCCCATCATCTATCGTGAGCTGGTCTCTCCAGATCCACAAAGGTGGATCATGACATACTCATCCACTGGGGATACCATGGGTAGTGTCACCGCTGATGGCAAATAGTTCGGGTCTGTGTAATTGTGGTTGGACTGTGTAGTGGAGCAGGTTCTGTGTAATTGGGGAATGGATTGTGTAATGGGCAGGGTCTGTGTAATTGGGGAATGAACTGTGTAATGGAGCTGGGTCGGTGTAATTGGGGAATGGACTGTGTAATGGAGCCGGGTCTGTGTAAGAGGGGAATGGACTGTGTAATGGAGCTGGGTCAGTGTAATTGGGGAATGGACTGTGTAATAGAGCCGGGTCTGTGTAATTGGAGGATACACTGTGCACTGGAGCAGAGTTTGTGTAAGAAGGGAATGGACTGTGTAATGAAACAGTGTCTGTGTAATTGGGGAATGGACTGTGTAATGGTGCTGGGTCGGTGTAATTGTGGAATGGACTGTGTAATGGAACAGGGTCTGTGTAATTGGGGTTGAAAATGTGTTGCTGGAAAAGCGCAGCAGGCCAGGCAGCATCCAGGGAACAGGATTGTTGAACCGCACTCTGGGCTCGGACTGATATCCTTTCATCCGCGCTAACAATTGGGGGCTTCGTCCTGGTTAATGACGGCTGCTGGATCCCTGCGACGGCACTGGGTGAGTATCTTTACTCTCTTACTTCTCGCATAAAAGTCTCCCAGTGCCCCGCAAGGGACTTCACTGCCGGCCGTTATCTGAACCTGTGAACAGAGTGAGTCCGGCAGTCGTGTAACGGTAGAGTACTCTTTAAAAGTGTGTGTGTGTGAGTGATCCTTCGCGGGTGGGTGATTGGGGTCGCGGAACACTAGTAAAAGTATGCGTGATTATTATTATTGTTGTTTATTGTCAATGTGCTACTGTGACTGACGGACTATCCTTGGACTGACGACTTTAGATACGAGACCCCGACAGATTGACCCCCCCTGTTTAAAAACCGACCAAACAAGCCTTCCTGGTTGACCTCTGCAGTGGGAGTTAGGGGACCCCATTGTACGTTGAGCCCGGTTTTAGCGCCTTCCTTGCGTATGCGGTAGAGGCTGGGAGGTCTACGTGCGCTACAAGAAGGGAAGTCCTCCAAACCAGCCCGAGACGCGGGGCCTTTGAGCCAACCGGCGGTTATACGCTCTGCCCATTGACCTCACGGTCCCGAGGTATTGGCCTCTGTAGGATCAGGCGCGGTTAGGTCTGACTTCACGCCCCCCCCCCCGCCCCCCCCTTGCACTCGGGCCCCTGGTTCACACCCAGTGTTTGTGGGGTACACACGGCCGCTGAACGTCAGGCGGTGAGAGAGAGACTCACGGAAACCCGGGGTTGCGCGCTCGGGAATCGACACGTGCCCCGTCTGTAACTATCCCCCCCCACCCCCCCCCCCCCCCCCCGCCCAGGTTGACCCGCGGGGCTAGGGTTCGACTTACAGGGAGTGGGCTCCCCGACTGGGAGATTAATAAGCCAGTGCCAGCAACATCCCTTAGCACGCCTGCTAGCTTTCCTTTAAAGTAGCTTCTGTTAAGTTACACCCGCTGCGCCCCTACCATGGGTGGAAGCGCGGCCGAAGACCCAGATTGGGGGCCAGAGGGTTCCCTTACCCGTTTTATAGCCGACAAGAATAAGAAACTTATTAAGGCTATGCTTCATTTCAATCCTGATGAGAGCAAGCCAAAAAGCTTCAACCTCACGTCTCTTTTTAGACATGTTTTAAGTTCAGTACTACCAAACAATTATTTTTACAGGATGGTTACATTTTGGGGCTGTCAGTAAATTAGGGTAACATAGAGGCAGATCTGAATTTCACCGACAGCAAACTGCATTGTTAAGATTAAAGGTTGTTTTCGTGGGAAGGTATTCACACTTGTAGACAATGGTAGATTGTGTTAAAAGTGAATAGACTGTTAGTCTCCAAGTCTCAGGTATTGAGAATGCCAGACTATATATTTTTTTTGCTTTAAATTAGTTACTTGAGTCCAATAGTTGGAAACTAAAGGTTAGCTAATGAACATTTCTATCTGGCTGGATACAAGAAGACATCCCAGAAGTTCACAAGTTAATCTGCCAGAATCGCAGAGGAAGCCAAATAGCAAAGTTAACAAGAACAAATTTCTATGTTTACCTTGCGGGAATGCAGATGGAACCTCGCGCTCAAATTGGAAAGGCCAAATTTTTAAGGATTTAAAATGAGGCTGCAAGATTTGCTTAACTTGAGCTGGGGAGATAATGTCCAGGAAGCTGCTGGAAAGGAAGACTATTCGCAAAAATATGACAGAACAATTAGAATTTGAGCATGAATTCCACATTGATTAGACCCAAATACTCCATACAATGAAGGTGATGATTTAATTGGATTGTTTAAGATAACTAAAAGAGTTGAAAGGGCAGACAGAGAGAAACGATTTCCTCTGGCAGGAGAATCAAGAGCAAGACTGTGTAAAATTAAAGCCAGACAGCAAAAGGATAATGTCAGGAATCATTTCTTCACACAAAGAGTAGAAGAAACCCTACCCTTAAGCCCCGACCGGACAGACACTTTCCCCCCCCCCCCCCCTTTTGACTTGACTCTAACCGCCCCTCTTTCTCCTTACAGTGCAACGGGTGGACCGGTTCCAGGGAGACCTGCTCCTACACACACTAACCCTACACCCTTGGTAAGGGTGCCTCTCTCCCTCTCTTCCCACAGATCATGCTTCACCGGTGCACCGCTCTCCTCCCTGCTCTCCTCTTCGCCCTACGACTAGCGCCTTCCTTCCCCGAGATACATGATAACTTCTACAGCCACGGTGTTGCCTTCAACGCGTCCGACGCCATCTGTATTCCTGCAAGAGACAAGCCCGATGTGATCGACACGTTCTACAAGGCCTGGCTGGAGGTCCTCCCGGGCGTACAGACACTCTGTTTATTCTGCACGTCGGAGCACGACCCGCGGCCGACCTGCCTCCGGCGTGCTGAGGCGATGGACTTGGGGGGTTGCATGTTCGGGGACAATGTGTGCCATGCCAGAGGACCTCTCCTCTGCCCTGGCCTTTGATGCCTTTACTGTACGGGATCTGTCTGTTTGCGGATATTACGAGCCTACTAATGCCGCGGTAGTCTCTTTGTATTTGTGCTTTCCACCCGCGCCAACCATGACTCCCGAGATATTGCCATGCCCCTCTCTGGGACCCGGGCCCGCGGGGGGACTGGTATTGTGGGACGAGGGAGAGGCCCTTTATGACAACGTCCGACACGAGGTCGTGCCTGTGCTGGTCAATATATCGGGCATCCGGGTACCGGACTATTGCACAGCACAGGTACGCAACCTATACGCCATGATGGGGAAGGAGGTTATAGAGAGGGCCATAGACGCCATGGGGGCAACCCACTACCGAACCGACATACATAACACACACACACACACACACACACAACGACACAGACGGGACATAGTCAATGATGCTCTCACAGGACTCAACACGGGAACATCCGTAGTAAACTCCCTAGACATCCAGGGTCTTAACGAAAAGGTCGAGCAACTAAAAGGGGTAATGAGGGACCTGCTACAGAGGTCTCTCACAAATCAGGCAGACCAGGCACGCCTGGGGGAAGAGGGAGCATACACCCAGCTCGACGGCATTGCAGTCCTGGAGACACATGCCCACACCATTAACCGCCTTATAGACCGGGAAAGAGAAAACACGGCCCATATCAATGAGGGGCAGCTGTGCCATGAGTATGGCCTGTGGATGGTAGCCCAGATCCGGCATAATCTTGACCAGGTCCAAAGGGGGGAGGTGCCCGACTGGATCGACAGTGCCAAACTGGCCTCACTCGCGGGGCACTCCGGGCCGCTCGACAGCCGGACTCTGTAGGGTATGACCAGAGTATACCCAGTGATGCCCGACTTTGAGGTCAGTGAGGCGACAGGAGTCGGGATTGTCCTTCTGATCCCCGTGGTCACCCCAGAGTCGGGGCCATTTCCCCTGTTTCACATTGAGAACATCGGAGTCATACGGGAAAACGCTTCCCTCGAATATCGATTAGCTCACCACACAGCCATATCTCGAAACGGCGCTGTGTACGGGATGCCACTTACAGGCTGCAAGCAGCGGGGGGGGCAATTACCATCTGCCCTCACCCCTTACGAAGGAGTGAAACAGCGGACTGCAGGTTCAACAAGGCTGCACCCTTGAAATCGAACCCACGGGCCCCCACTTCACTAGGACGGGGTATGGTGGGGGTGGGGGGGGGGGGGGGGGGAGGGGAGATGATATTGTGTCTCCACTCTTGAAACCTCATTTTGGTATAATGGACTGCAGTGCCCGATTCCCCAGCACGAGTTCTGCTTCACCCCCAGGCGCCCAGTCACGATTGGGCAAGCTCACATCTCAGAGGCCCGACAACGGAACCCTGAGTCCATACAAATTACTGATAAATTCAGGGACACCCTCAGGGAATATCAGGAGCCCGAACAAGCCCCCATCCCACATTTGGCTGAGGTCTTACGGGAGCTTAGGACCCGGGTAGGACACTCAGTGAAATTGTATCACCAGTTGCGGTCGCATGTAAAGGACCTAGAGGAGGACACAGACACAGCTCTGCAGTCCCAGGGGTGGGCGCAGAGGGTGTGGGATTGGGACCTGAACGTGAACATCTATCCCTGGATCCGAATCATCTCGCACACCATTGTAGGCATACAGTTACTGCTGGCTCTGGCCTGGCTCCTGCTAGCGTGTCATTCATGTCGCCAGCACAAGAAACGAAAGGCCAGGAAGACCATGCTCCACGCCATCGACTCCTGGCGGGCGATCGGGCACCACGAGCTCACAGGGCTCGAGTTAATGTGACCATCTCCCGGGACTATCCAAAGGCCCCATGACTGCAGCATGACGGCCGGCGGAATGTACCGGGCGAGGAACCGACTTTTAAAATATCGGCATCGGGGGTGTGGACGTGTCCAACCCCTCGCCGAAAGGGGGGACTGCAAGCGGGCATCAGAGCCGCCCAGCATTTGCCACGGGACTATGCCTACATCAGGAAACGATAAGAATTCATTTTGTGTTTTAAACAGCAGTCGCAGCTTTAAACCCACAGAACTCAGCAGCTGCCGGTCCGCCCACGAGACTGGGAGATAGGAGACAGAGGACAGATCAAATCCACACTAGACCAACACTACCCATGACTCATAGACCAAAACTCCGGAATTAATTAATATGGAAACCCATCTCCTAATCACATCAAGAGACTGATATCAGACCAATACACACCAACACCCCAAGGGAACAAAGGGGGGTGCTAGCCCCTGCCCTCACAGAGAGAGACAAGCAGATAATACCCGGACCCGTTTTACATAAACCAATTAGCACCCTATTGTGCGTGCCCTGCAACTCTCCTGGGACGGCAGGAAACAGTCCATTCGTACCTACTCCAGTGATGATGGGGAACTATCATCCCATTCATCCTCAAATCCCACACATCCTGACAACTAAAAGTATATAATATGTAGTTGTTCCCTGGACGCTGCCTGACCTGCTGCGCTTTTCCAGCAACACATTTTCAGCTCTGATCTCCAGCATCTGCAGACCTCACTTTCTCCTCTGTGTAATTGGGGAATGGACTGTGTAATGGAGCAGGGTCTGTGTAATTGAGGAATGGACTGTGTATGGAGCAGCATCTATGTAATTGGGGAATGGACTGTGTAATGGAGCAAGGTCTGTGTAATTTGGGAATGGACTGTGTAATGGAGCATAGTCTGTGTAATTGGGGAATGGATTGTGTAATGGAGCAGAGTCTGTGTAATTGGGAATGGACTGGGTAACGGAGCAGGATCTGTGTAATTGGGGAATGGACTGTGTAATGGAGAAGGGTCTGTGTAATTGGGGAATGGACTGTGTAATGAAGCAGGGTCTGTATAATTGGGGAATGCACTGTGTAATGGAGCAGGGTCTGTGTAATTGGAGAATGGACTGTGTAATGAAGCAGGGTCTGTATAATGGTGAATGGATTGTGTAATGGAGCAGGGTCTGTGTAATGGTGAATGGACTGTAATGGAGCAGGGTCTGTGTAATTGGGGAATGGATTGTGTAATGGAGCAGGGTCTGTTTAAAAAAATGTTTTTATATAACCTGTCTCATGATCACCAGATTTCTGAAAGGGCTTTCCAGCGAGTGGTGCTCTTCTGAATTGTTGTGACTGCTAAAATGTTAGAAACATGGTAAACAGTGTCTGCACAGAGAGATCCCATGAATTGCTAATGACTGGGTAATGTATTTAGCCAGCATTGACTGGGGAATAAAGATTAGCTGGTTCACTGAGGAAACCTTACCTATTTCCTCAACATGAGATCAGTTATTCCACCTGCACAGCCTCATTTTAATGTCTTTTCCAAAAGGCCCGATGACCCTGACAATGTCGTACTCCCTTTGTACTGCAGAGCGTTGGTGGTTGGGTTTGAATACAATCTTGTTTCTCCGAGCCACAGCTGACATGTGCAGGCAGACCGCACAGCGGGGATAGGCTCTGTGGAATTGAAGGTTTATAAAAATCATGAGGGGCATGGATAGGGTAAATGGACAAGGTCTTCTCCCCAGGGTGGAAGAGTCCGGAACTAGAGGGTGAGAGGGGAAAGATTTAAAAAGTGAAGTAAGGGACAACGTTTTCACCCAGAGGGTGGTACGTGTATGGAATGAGCTACCACAGGATGTGGTGGAGGCTGGTACAATTACAACATTTAAAAGGCATCTGGATGGGTATATGAACAGGAAGGGTTTAGAGGGATATGTGCTAAATGCTGGCAAATGGGACTAGGTCAGATTGGGATGTCTGGTCAGTATGGACAAGTTGGACTGAAGGGTCTGTTTCCATGTTGCGTGACTCTATGACTCTGGGTATGAGTTACACTGGTGTGAATCTAAGACTGAGACCATGAGGGAGTCCCCAGTGTTTAGATTACATTACAGCGTGGAAACAGGCCCTTCGGCCCAACAAGGCCACACCGACCCGCCGAAGCGCAACCCACCCATGCCCCTACATTTACCCCTTACCTAACACTACGGGCAATTTAGCATGGCCAATTCACCTGACCTGCACATCTTTGGACTGTGGGAGGAAACCGGAGCACCCAGAGGAAACCCACGCAGACACGGGGAGAATGTGCAAACTCCACACAGTCAGTCGCCTGAGGCGGGAATTGAACCCAGGTCTCTGGCACTGTGAGGCAGCAGTGCTAACCACTGTGCCACCGTGTTTGAGATCACTCCTTCGAGATTCAAAAGCTATTGCCCACTTGACGTCATCTGGCATCATCATATGGTGCGGTGTTTAATGCGCTTCTCATCATTAAACCTTTCAGATTCTGAGAGCATGTAAATTGGTTAAGTCTCAGACTGTGATGTACAGGAGTGTGTGTGTGTGTGTGTGTGTGTGTGTGCTGCTGACCCCTACAGGTCTGTCTTGGGATAACAACTCCATTGAGATTTACTTGAGCTGGTAATTTCAATGCTTGGGTACATTGTTAAAAAGTGGGATAGATACTTAGAGATTTGAGGAAGTGGGGTGGAAGGTCAAATCTCATGCAGAGAATCATGAGGTGACACAATTCGTTGGGAATTTGATGGAGAATGAAAAACTGACGTTTTAAAAGGAGCTGCATGAGCAGAGAATGGCATTCGGAGGATAAGTTGAAAAGGTTAGTTATGAAATTTGTGGAAATCTCGGCTTCATTAGGAGAGAAATGTATGGCCTATCAGTGCCAAGGGTCAGATATTAGGAACAATGTCAGGGTTTTGCACAGCAGGCAGAAGAGTTTTATTAAAATACTGCCAGGGATTCAGTCAGAAATGAGATGAGAGAAGCCAGGATTAATCAGCTCAGGAAAATATTTGAAGATATGAAAGATATTTAAGTTGCACAAATAAAGAGAAAATGTTTCTAAAACCAAAATCTAAAAGAACTGTGGTTGCTATAAATCAGAAACAAAATTGCTGGAAAAGCTCAGCTGGTCTGGCAAAATCTGGGGAGAGAAATCAGACTTAGCGTTTCTGGTCCAGGAACATTTCCTCAGAAATGGTCACTTGACCCGAAACATGAACTCCGATTTCTCTGCACAGACGCTGCCAGACCTGCTGAGCTGGTCCAGCAACATCTGCTTTTATTTCTGATGTTTCTAGCTCTTTGACCAGTGCAGAGACTGAGCGTCATAGTCACAGAGATGTACAGCACCGAAATAGACGCTTTGGCCCAACTCGTCCATGCCGACCAAATATCCCAACCCGATCTAGTCCCATCTGCCGTTGTCCCACAGTCAACATGTTTCATTCCCAGAGTGAGGGTTGAGGACAGACAAAGGCTCCAATCCGTGATGTGTCGCATTACCAATTCAGACGGCTCAAGAGATGGGGTGCTGTTCGAATAAAGGAACTTGTCCACTGTCCATAGTTCTGACTTGGAGTGAAACCTTGATCTTCCCAGAGCTTTTGGCATCTTCTATCAGATAGATTTAATACCAATTGGAGACATGAAGGTCTTACATTGCACTAGGAGGGCATGTCTCTGTTACACTGCGTGTCCCTGTTACACTGCATGTCCCTGTTACACGTGCATGTCCCTGTCACACTGCATGTCCCTGTTACACTGCATGTCCCTGTTACACTGCATGTCCCTGTTAAACTGCGTGTCCCTGTTACACGTGCATGTCCCTGTCACACTGCATGTCCCTGTTACACTGCATGTCCCTGTTACACTGCATGTCCCTGTTACACTGCGTGTCCCTGTTACACTGCATGTCCCTGTTACACGTGCATGTCCCTGTCACACTGCATGTCCCTGTTACACTGCATGTCCCTGTTACACTGCGTGTCCCTGTTACACTGCATGTCCCTGTTACACGTGCATGTCCCTGTCACACTGCATGTCCCTGTTACACTGCGTGTCTCTGTTACACTGCGTGTCCCTGTTGCACTGCGTGTCCCTGTTACACTGCGTGTCCCTGTTACACTGCATGTCTCTGTTACACTGCGTGTCCCTGTTGCACTGCGTGTCCCTGTTACACTGCGTGTCCCTGTTACACAGCATGTCCCTGTTACACTGCATGTCCCTGTCATACTGCGTGTCCCTGTCACACTGCGTGTCCCTGTTACACTGCATGTCCCTGTTACACTGCATGTCTCTGTTAAACTGCATGTCCCTGTCACACTGCATGTCCCTGTCATACTGCGTGTCCCTGTCACACTGCGTGTCCCTGTTACACTGCTTTTCCCTGTTACACTGCATGTCCCTGTTACACTGCGTGTCCCTGTTACACTGCATGTCCCTGTTACACGTGCATGTCCCTGTCACACTGCATGTCCCTGTTACACTGCATGTCCCTGTTACACTGCGTGTCCCTGTTACACTGCATGTCCCTGTTACACGTGCATGTCCCTGTCACACTGCATGTCCCTGTTACACTGCGTGTCTCTGTTACACTGCGTGTCCCTGTTGCACTGCGTGTCCCTGTTACACTGCATGTCCCTGTTACACTGCATGTCCCTGTTACACTGCGTGTCCCTGTTACACTGCATGTCCCTGTTACACTGCAAGTCCCTGTTACACTGCGTGTCCCTGTTACACTGCATGTCCCTGTTACACTGCAAGTCCCTGTTACACTGCATGTCCCTGTTACACTGCTTGTCCCTGTCACACTGCATGTCCCTGTCATACTGCATGTCCCTGTCACACTGCGTGTCCCTGTTACACTGCACGTCTCTGTTACACTGCGTGTCCCTGTTACACTGCATGTCCCTGTCACACTGCGTGTCCCTGTCATACTGCGTGTGCCTGTTACACTGCATGTCCCTGTCACACTGCGTGTCCCTGTCATACTGCGTGTGCCTGTCACACTGCATGTCCCTGTTACACTGCGTGTCCCTGTTACACTGCATGTCCCTGTCACACTGCGTGTCCCTGTCACACTGCGTGTCCCTGTCATACTGCGTGTGCCTGTTACACTGCATGTCCCTGTCACACTGCGTGTCCCTGTCATACTGCGTGTGCCTGTTACACTGCATGTCTCTGTTACACTGCATGTCCCTGTCATACTGCATGTCCCTGTTACAATGCATGTCCCTGTCACACTGCATGTCCCTGTTACACTGCATGTCCCCGTTACACTGCGTGTCCCTGTCACACTGCATGTCCCTGTCATACTGCGTGTCCCTGTCACACAGCATGTCCCTGTCACACTGCATGTCCCTGTCATACTGCGTGTCCCTGTCACACAGCATGTCCCTGTCACACTGCATGTCCCTGTCATACTGCATGTCTCTATCACACTGCATGTCCCTGTCATACTGCATATCCCTGTTACACTGCATGTCCCTGTTACACTGCATGTCTCTGTTACTCTGCATGTCTCTGTCACACTGCATGTTCCTATTACACTGCATGTCCCTGTCATACTGCATGTCTCTATCACACTGCATGTCCCTGTCATACTGCATGTCCCTGTTACACTGCATGTCCCTGTTACACTGCATGTCTCTGTTACTCTGCATGTCTCTGTCACACTGCATGTCCCTCTTACCCTGCATGTCCCTGTTACACTGCATGTCCCTGTTACACAGCATGTCCCTCTTACCCTGCAGGTCCCTGTTACACAGCATGTCCCTGTTACACTGCATGTCCCTGTTACACTGCATGTCCCTCTTACACTGCATGTCCCTGTTACACAGCATGTCCCTCTTACCCTGCATGTCCCTGTTACACAGCATGTCCCTGTTACTCTGCGTGTCCCTGTCACACTGCATGTCTCTGTTGCGCTGCATGTCCCTGTTACACTGCAAGTCCCTGTCACACTGCATGTCCTTGTTACACTGCATGTCTCTGTTACACTGCATGTCCCTGTTACACAGCATGTCCCTCTTACCCTGCATGTCCCTCTTATCCTGCATGTCCCTGTCACACTGCATGTCCCTGCGACACTGCGTGTCCTTGTTGCACTGCATGTCCCTGTTACACTGCTTGTCCCTGTTACACTGCGTGTCCTTGTTACACTGCATGTCTCTGTCACACTGCATGTCCCTGTCACACTGCATGTCTCTGTTGCGCTGCATGTCCCTGTCACACTGCATGTCTCTGTTGCGCTGCATGTCCCTGTGACACTGCATGTCCCTGTCACACTGCATGTCCCTGTTACACTGTGTGTCCCTGTTACACTGTGTGTCCTTGTTACACTGCGTGTCCTTGTTACACTGTATGTCTGTGTTTCACTGCATGTCCCTGTTACACTGTGTGTCCCTGTTACACTGCATGTCCTTGTTACACTGCATGTCCCTGTTACACTGTGTGTCCCTGTTACACTGTGTGTCCTTGTTACACTGCGTGTCCTTGTTACAGTGTATGTCTGTGTTTCACTGCATGTCCCTGTTACACTGTGTGTCCTTGTTACACTGCATGTCCCTGTTACACTGCATGTCCCTGTCACACTGCATGTCCTTGTTACACTGCATGTCACTGTCACACTGCATGTCCCTGTTACACTGCGTGTCCCTGTCACACTGCATGCCTCTGTTACACTGCATGTCTCTGTTACACTGCATGTCCCTGTTACACTGCGTGTCCTTGTTACACTGCATGTCCCTGTTACACTGCATGTCCCTGTTACACTGCATGTCCTTGTTACACTGCGTGTCCCTGTTACACTGCATGTCCCTGTTACACTGCGTGTCCTTGCTAAACTGCATGTCCCTGTTACACTGCGTGTCCTTGTTACAATGCATGTCCCTGTTACACTGCGTGTCTCTGTTACACGACATGTCCCTGTTACACGTGCATGTCCCTGTTACACTGCATGTTACTGTTACACTGCATGTCTCTGGTAGGCTGCATATCCCTGTCACACTGCATGTCCCTGTTACTCTGTGTGTCCCTGTTACACTGCGTGTCCCTGTTACACTGCATGTCCCTGTTACACTGCATGTCTCTGTTATATTGCATGTCCCTGTTACACTGCATGTCTCTGTTACACTGCATGTCCCTGTCACACTACATGTCCCTGTTACACTGCATGTCCCTGTTACACTGCGTGTCCTTGTTACACTGCGTGTCCTTGTTACAATGAATGTCCCTGTTACACTGCGTGTCCTTGTTACACTGCATGTCTGTGTTACACTGCATGTCCCAGTTACACTGCGTGTCCCGGTCACACTGCATGTCTCTGTTACACTGCATGTCACTGTCACACTGCATGTCCCTATTACACTGCGTGTCCCTGTTACACTGCATGTCCCTGTTACACTGCATGTCTCTGTTATACTGCATGTCTCTGTTACACTGCATGTCCCTGTCACACTGCATGTCCATGTTACACTGCATGTCCCTGTTACACTGCGTGTCCTTGTTACACAGCATGTCCTTGTTACAATGAATGTCCCTGTTACACTGCGTGTCCTTGTTACACTGCATGTCTGTGTTTCACTGCAAGTCCCAGTTACACTGCGTGTCCCTGTCACACTGCATGTCTCTGTTACACTGCATGTCCCTGTCACACTGCATGTCCCTATTACACTGCGTGTCCCTGTTACACTGCATGTCCCTGTTACACTGCATGTCTCTGTTATACTACATGTCTCTGTTACACTGCATGTCCCTGTCTCACTGCATGTCCATGTTACACTGCATGTCCCTGTTACACTGCATGTCCTTGTTACACAGCATGTCCTTGTTACAATGAATGTCCCTGTTACACTGCGTGTCCTTGTTACACTGCATGTCTGTGTTTCACTGCAAGTCCCAGTTACACTGCGTGTCCCTGTCACACTGCATGTCTCTGTTACACTGCATGTCCCTGTCACACTGCATGTCCCTATTACACTGCGTGTCCCTGTTACACTGCATGTCCCTGTTACACTGCATGTCTCTGTTATAACGCATGTCTCTGTCACACTGCATGTCTCTGTCACACTGCATGTCCCTGTTACACTGCATGTCTCTGTCACACTGCATGTCTCTGTCACACTGCATGACCCTGTTACACTGCATGTCTCTGTCACACTGCATGTCTCTGTCACACTGCATGTCCCTGTTACACTGCATGTCTCTGTCAGACTGCATGTCTCTGTTACACAGCATGACTCTGTGACACTGCATGTCCATGTTACACTGCGTGTCCCTGTTACACTGCGTGTCCCTGTTACCCTGCATGTCTCTGTCACACTGCATGTCCCTGTTACACTGCATGTCCCTGTTACACAGCATGTCCCACTCACACTGCATGTCTCTGTTACGCCCTTGTCCTTGTCACACTGCATGTCCCTGTTACATGCTTGTCCTTGTCACACTGCATGTCCCTGTTACACTGCATGTCCCTGTCACACTGCACGTCCCTGTTACACTGCATGCCTCTGTTACACTGCATGTCTCTGTTACACAGCATGACTCTGTGACACTGCATGTCCATGTTACACTGCGTGTCCCTGTTACACTGCGTGTCCCTGTTACCCTGCATGTCTCTGTCACACTGCATGTCCCTGTCACACTGCATGTCCCTGTTACACTGCATGTCTCTGTTACACTGCATGTCCCTGTTACACTGCATGTCTCTGTCACACTGCATGTCCATATTACACTGCATGTCCCTGTTACACTGCATGTCCCTGTTACACTGCATGTCTCTGTTACACTGCATGTCCCTGTTACACTGCATGTCTCTGTCACACTGCATGTCCCCTGTTACACTGCATGTCCCTGTCACACTGCATGTCCCTGATCGACTGTATGTCCCTGTCACACTGCATGTCTCTGTTACACTGCATGTCCCTGTTACACGGCATGTCTCTGTTACTCTGCATGTCCCTGATACACTGCATGTACCTGTTACACTGCATGTCCCTGTCACACTGCATTGTCTCTATTACACTGCATGTCTCCGTTACACTGCGTGTCCCTGTTACACTGCATGTCCCTGTTACACGGCATGTCTCTGTTACACTGCATGTCCCTGTCACACTGCATGTCCCTGTTACACGGCATGTCTCTGTTACACTGCATGTCCCTGATACACTGCATGTACCTGTTACACTGCATGTCCCTGTCACACTGCATGTCTCTATTACACTGCATGTCTCTGTTACACTGCGTGTCCCTGTTACACTGCATGTCCCTGTCACACTGCATGTCCCTGTTACACTGCATGTCCCTGTCACACTGCATGTCCCTGTCATACTGCGTGTCCCTGTCACACAGCATGTCCCTGTCACACTGCATGTCCCTGTCATACTGCATGTCTCTATCACACTGCATGTCCCTGTCATACTGCATATCCCTGTTACACTGCATGTCCCTGTTACACTGCATGTCTCTGTTACTCTGCATGTCTCTGTCACACTGCATGTTCCTATCACACTGCATGTCCCTGTCATACTGCATATCCCTGTTACACTGCATGTCCCTGTTACACTGCATGTCTCTGTTACTCTGCATGTCTCTGTCACACTGCATGTTCCTATTACACTGCATGTCCCTGTCATACTGCATGTCTCTATCACACTGCATGTCCCTGTCATACTGCATGTCCCTGTTACACTGCATGTCCCTGTTACACTGCATGTCTCTGTTACTCTGCATGTCTCTGTCACACTGCATGTCCCTCTTACCCTGCATGTCCCTGTTACACTGCATGTCCCTGTTACACAGCATGTCCCTCTTACCCTGCAGGTCCCTGTTACACAGCATGTCCCTGTTACACTGCATGTCCCTGTTACACTGCATGTCCCTCTTACACTGCATGTCCCTGTTACACAGCATGTCCCTCTTACCCTGCATGTCCCTGTTACACAGCATGTCCCTGTTACTCTGCGTGTCCCTGTCACACTGCATGTCTCTGTTGCGCTGCATGTCCCTGTTACACTGCAAGTCCCTGTCACACTGCATGTCCTTGTTACACTGCATGTCTCTGTTACACTGCATGTCCCTGTTACACAGCATGTCCCTCTTACCCTGCATGTCCCTCTTATCCTGCATGTCCCTGTCACACTGCATGTCCCTGCGACACTGCGTGTCCTTGTTGCACTGCATGTCCCTGTTACACTGCTTGTCCCTGTTACACTGCGTGTCCTTGTTACACTGCATGTCTCTGTCACACTGCATGTCCCTGTCACACTGCATGTCTCTGTTGCGCTGCATGTCCCTGTCACACTGCATGTCTCTGTTGCGCTGCATGTCCCTGTGACACTGCATGTCCCTGTCACACTGCATGTCCCTGTTACACTGTGTGTCCCTGTTACACTGTGTGTCCTTGTTACACTGCGTGTCCTTGTTACACTGTATGTCTGTGTTTCACTGCATGTCCCTGTTACACTGTGTGTCCCTGTTACACTGCATGTCCTTGTTACACTGCATGTCCCTGTTACACTGTGTGTCCCTGTTACACTGTGTGTCCTTGTTACACTGCGTGTCCTTGTTACAGTGTATGTCTGTGTTTCACTGCATGTCCCTGTTACACTGTGTGTCCTTGTTACACTGCATGTCCCTGTTACACTGCATGTCCCTGTCACACTGCATGTCCTTGTTACACTGCATGTCACTGTCACACTGCATGTCCCTGTTACACTGCGTGTCCCTGTCACACTGCATGCCTCTGTTACACTGCATGTCTCTGTTACACTGCATGTCCCTGTTACACTGCGTGTCCTTGTTACACTGCATGTCCCTGTTACACTGCATGTCCCTGTTACACTGCATGTCCTTGTTACACTGCGTGTCCCTGTTACACTGCATGTCCCTGTTACACTGCGTGTCCTTGCTAAACTGCATGTCCCTGTTACACTGCGTGTCCTTGTTACAATGCATGTCCCTGTTACACTGCATGTCCCTGTTACACTGCATGTCCCTGTTACACTGCATGTCCTTGTTACACTGCGTGTCCCTGTTACACTGCATGTCCCTGTTACACTGCGTGTCCTTGCTAAACTGCATGTCCCTGTTACACTGCGTGTCCTTGTTACAATGCATGTCCCTGTTACACTGCGTGTCCCTGTTACACGTGCATGTCCCTGTTACACTGCATGTTACTGTTACACTGCATGTCTCTGGTAGGCTGCATATCCCTGTCACACTGCATGTCCCTGTTACTCTGTGTGTCCCTGTTACACTGCGTGTCCCTGTTACACTGCATGTCCCTGTTACACTGCATGTCTCTGTTATATTGCATGTCCCTGTTACACTGCATGTCTCTGTTACACTGCATGTCCCTGTCACACTACATGTCCCTGTTACACTGCATGTCCCTGTTACACTGCGTGTCCTTGTTACACTGCGTGTCCTTGTTACAATGAATGTCCCTGTTACACTGCGTGTCCTTGTTACACTGCATGTCTGTGTTACACTGCATGTCCCAGTTACACTGCGTGTCCCGGTCACACTGCTTGTCTCTGTTACACTGCATGTCACTGTCACACTGCATGTCCCTATTACACTGCGTGTCCCTGTTACACTGCATGTCCCTGTTACACTGCATGTCTCTGTTATACTGCATGTCTCTGTTACACTGCATGTCCCTGTCACACTGCATGTCCATGTTACACTGCATGTCCCTGTTACACTGCGTGTCCTTGTTACACAGCATGTCCTTGTTACAATGAATGTCCCTGTTACACTGCGTGTCCTTGTTACACTGCATGTCTGTGTTTCACTGCAAGTCCCAGTTACACTGCGTGTCCCTGTCACACTGCATGTCTCTGTTACACTGCATGTCCCTGTCACACTGCATGTCCCTATTACACTGCGTGTCCCTGTTACACTGCATGTCCCTGTTACACTGCATGTCTCTGTTATAACGCATGTCTCTGTCACACTGCATGTCTCTGTCACACTGCATGTCCCTGTTACACTGCATGTCTCTGTCACACTGCATGTCTCTGTCACACTGCATGACCCTGTTACACTGCATGTCTCTGTCACACTGCATGTCTCTGTCACACTGCATGTCCCTGTTACACTGCATGTCTCTGTCAGACTGCATGTCCCTGTTACACTACATGTCCCTGTCAAACAGCATGTCACGGTCACACTGCATGTCCCTGTTACACAGCATGTCTCTGTTGCACTGCATGTCCCTGTAACACTGCATGTCACTGTTACACTGCATGTCCCTGTTACACAGCATGTCCCACTCACACTGCATGTCTCTGTTACGCCCTTGTCCTTGTCACACTGCATGTCCCTGTTACATGCTTGTCCTTGTCACACTGCATGTCCCTGTTACACTGCATGTCCCTGTCACACTGCACGTCCCTGTTACACTGCATGCCTCTGTTACACTGCATGTCTCTGTTACACAGCATGACTCTGTGACACTGCATGTCCATGTTACACTGCGTGTCCCTGTTACACTGCGTGTCCCTGTTACCCTGCATGTCTCTGTCACACTGCATGTCCCTGTCACACTGCATGTCCCTGTTACACTGCATGTCTCTGTTACACTGCATGTCCCTGTTACACTGCATGTCTCTGTCACACTGCATGTCCATATTACACTGCATGTCCCTGTTACACTGCATGTCCCTGTTACACTGCATGTCTCTGTTACACTGCATGTCCCTGTTACACTGCATGTCTCTGTCACACTGCATGTCCCCTGTTACACTGCATGTCCCTGTCACACTGCATGTCCCTGATCGACTGTATGTCCCTGTCACACTGCATGTCTCTGTTACACTGCATGTCCCTGTTACACGGCATGTCTCTGTTACTCTGCATGTCCCTGATACACTGCATGTACCTGTTACACTGCATGTCCCTGTCACACTGCATTGTCTCTATTACACTGCATGTCTCCGTTACACTGCGTGTCCCTGTTACACTGCATGTCCCTGTTACACGGCATGTCTCTGTTACACTGCATGTCCCTGTCACACTGCATGTCCCTGTTACACGGCATGTCTCTGTTACACTGCATGTCCCTGATACACTGCATGTACCTGTTACACTGCATGTCCCTGTCACACTGCATGTCTCTATTACACTGCATGTCTCTGTTACACTGCGTGTCCCTGTTACACTGCATGTCCCTGTCACACTGCATGTCCCTGTTACACTGCATGTCCCTGTCATACTGCGTGTCCCTGTCACACTGCATGTCTCTGTTACACTGCGTGTCCCTGTCACACTGCGTGTCCCTGTCACACTGCATGTCCCTGTCATACTGCGTGTCCCTGTCACACTGCGTGTCCCTGTTACACTGCTGTCCCTGTCATACTGCATGTCCCTGTTACACAGCATGTCCCTGTTACACTGCATGTCTCTTTTACACTGCATGTCTCTGTTACACTGCATGTCTCTGTTACACTGCATGTCCCTGTTACACTGCATGTCTCTAATACACTGCATGTCCCTGTTACACTGCATGTACCTGTTACACTGCATGTCCCCTGTCAGACTGCATGTCTCTGTTACACTGCGTGTCCGTCTCACACTGCATGTCTCTGTTACACTGCATGTCCCTGTCACACTGCGTGTCTCTGTTACACAGCATGTCCCTGTCACACTGCGTGTCCCTGTTACACTGCATGTCCCTGTTACACTGCGTTTCCCTGTTACACTGCATGTCCCTGTCACACTGCATGTCCCTGTTACACTGCATGTCCCTGTCACACTGCATGTCCCTGTTACACTGCGTGTCCCGGTTACACTGCTGTCCCTGTTACACAGCATGTCCCTGTCACACTGCATGTCCCTGTTACGCAGCATGTCCCTGTCACACAGCATGTCCCTGTTACACTGCATGTCCCTGTCATACTGCGTGTCCCTGTCACACTGCGTGTCCCTGTTACACTGCATGTCCCTGTTACACTGTATGTCCCTGTCACACTGCATGTCCCTGTTACACTGCATGTCCCTGTTACTCTGAATGTCCCTGTTACACTGCATGTCCCTGTTACACTGCATGTCCCTGTCATACTGCATGTCCCTGTTACACTGCATATCCCTGTCACACTGCATGTCCCTGTTACACTGCATGTCTCTTTTACACTGCATGTCCCTGTCACACTGCATGTCCTTGTCACACTGCATGTCCCTGTTACACTGCGTGTCCCTGTCATACTATGTGTCCCTGTCACACTGCGTGTCCCTGTTACACTGCATGTCCCTGTCACACTGCGTGTCCCTGTCACACTGCGTGTCCCTGTCATACTGCGTGTGCCTGTTACACTGCATGTCCCTGTCACACTGCATGTCCTTGTTACACTGCATGTCTCTGTTACACTGCATGTCCCTGTTACACAGCATGTCCCTCTTACCCTGCATGTCCCTCTTATCCTGCATGTCCCTGTCACACTGCATGTCCCTGCTACACTGCGTGTCCTTGTTGCACTGCATGTTCCTGTTACACTGCTTGTCCCTGTTACACTGCGTGTCCTTGTTACACTGCATGTCTCTGTTGCGCTGCATGTCCCTGTCACACTGCATGTCTCTGTTGCGCTGCATGTTCCTGTTACACTGCTTGTCCCTGTTACACTGCGTGTCCTTGTCACACTGCATGTCTCTGTTGCGCTGCATGTCCCTGTCACACTGCATGTCCTTGTTACACTGCATGTCTCTGTTACACTGCATGTCCCTGTCACACTGCATGTCCCTGTTACCCTGCGTGTCCCTGTTACACTGCATGTCTCTGTTACACTGCATGTCTCTGTTACACTGCGTGTCCCTGTTACACTGCATGTCTCTGTCACACTGCATGTTCCTGTTACACTGCATGTCCCTGTTACACTGCATGACCCTGTCACACTGCATGTCCCTGCTACACTGCGTGTCCTTGTTGCACTGCATGTTCCTGTTACACTGCTTGTCCCTGTTACACTGCGTGTCCTTGTCACACTGCATGTCTCTGTTGCGCTGCATGTCCCTGTCACACTGCATGTCTCTGTTGCGCTGCATGTCCCTGTGACACTGCATGTCCCTGTCACACTGCATGTCCCTGTTACACTGTGTGTCCCTGTTACACTGTGTGTGCTTGTTACACTGCGTGTCCTTGTTACACTGTATGTCTGTGTTTCACTGCATGTCCCTGTTACACTGTGTGTCCCTGTTACACTGCATGTCCTTGTTACACTGCATGTTCCTGTTACACTGTGTGTCCCTGTTACACTGTGTGTCCTTGTTACACTGCGTGTCCTTGTTACAGCGTATGTCTGTGTTTCACTGCATGTCCCTGTTACACTGTGTGTCCTTGTTACACTGCATGTCCCTGTTACACTGCATGTCCCTGTCACACTGCATGTCCTTGTTACACTGCATGTCACTGTCACACTGCATGTCCCTGTTACACTGCGTGTCCCTGTCACACTGCATGCCTCTGTTACACTGCATGTCTCTGTTACACTGCATGTCCCTGTTACACTGCGTGTCCCTGTTACACTGCGTGTCCTTGTTACACTGCGTGTCCCTGTTACACTGCATGTCCCTGTTACACTGCGTGTCCTTGCTAAACTGCATGTCCCTGTTACACTGCGTGTCCTTGCTAAACTGCATGTCCCTGTTACACTGCGTGTCCTTGTTACAATGCATGTCCCTGTTACACTGCGTGTCTCTGTTACACGACATGTCCCTGTTACACGTGCATGTCCCTGTTACACTGCATGTTACTGTTACACTGCATGTCTCTGGTAGGCTGCATATCCCTGTCACACTACATGTCCCTGTTACACTGCATGTCCCTGTTACACTGCGTGTCCTTGTTACACTGCGTGTCCTTGTTACAATGAATGTCCCTGTTACACTGCGTGTCCTTGTTACACTGCATGTCTGTGTTACACTGCATGTCCCTGTCACACTGCGTGTCCCTATTACACTGCGTGTCCCTGTTACACTGCATGTCCCTGTTACACTGCATGTCTCTGTTATACTGCATGTCTCTGTTACACTGGATGTCCCTGTCACACTGCATGTCCATGTTACACTGCATGTCCCTGCTACACTGCGTGTCCTTGTTACACAGCATGTCCTTGTTACAATGAATGCCCCTGTTACACTGCGTGTCCTTGTCACATTGCATGTCTGTGTTTCACTGCAAGTCCCAGTTACACTGCGTGTCCCTGTCACACTGCATGTCTCTGTTACACTGCATGTCACTGTCACACTGCAAGTCCCTCTTACCCTGCATGTCCCTGTTACACTGCATGTCCCTGTTACACAGCATGTCCCTCTTACCCTGCAGGTCCCTGTTACACAGCATGTCCCTGTTACACTGCATGTCCCTGTTACACTGCATGTCCCTCTTACACTGCATGTCCCTGTTACACTGCATGTCCCTCTTACCCTGCATGTCCCTGTTACACAGCATGTCCCTATTACTCTGCGTGTCCCTGTCACACTGCATGTCTCTGTTGCGCTGCATGTCCCTGTTACACTGCAAGTCCCTGTCACACTGCATGTCCTTGTTACACTGCATGTCTCTGTTACACTGCATGTCCCTGTTACACAGCATGTCCCTCTTACCCTGCATGTCCCTCTTATCCTGCATGTCCCTGTCACACTGCATGTCCCTGCTACACTGCGTGTCCTTGTTGCACTGCATGTCTCTGTCACACTGCATGTCCCTGTCACACTGCATGTCTCTGTTGCGCTGCATGTCCCTGTCACACTGCATGTCTCTGTTGCGCTGCATGTCCCTGTGACACTGCATGTCCCTGTCACACTGCATGTCCCTGTTACACTGTGTGTCCCTGTTACACTGTGTGTCCTTGTTACACTGCGTGTCCTTGTTACACTGTATGTCTGTGTTTCACTGCATGTCCCTGTTACACTGTGTGTCCCTGTTACACTGCATGTCCTTGTTACACTGCATGTTCCTGTTACACTGTGTGTCCCTGTTACACTGTGTGTCCTTGTTACACTGCGTGTCCTTGTTACAGCGTATGTCTGTGTTTCACTGCATGTCCCTGTTACACTGTGTGTCCTTGTTACACTGCATGTCCCTGTTACACTGCATGTCCCTGTCACACTGCATGTCCTTGTTACACTGCATGTCACTGTCACACTGCATGTCCCTGTTACACTGCGTGTCCCTGTCACACTGCATGCCTCTGTTACACTGCATGTCTCTGTTACACTGCATGTCCCTGTTACACTGCGTGTCCCTGTTACACTGCGTGTCCTTGTTACACTGCGTGTCCCTGTTACACTGCATGTCCCTGTTACACTGCGTGTCCTTGCTAAACTGCATGTCCCTGTTACACTGCGTGTCCTTGCTAAACTGCATGTCCCTGTTACACTGCGTGTCCTTGTTACAATGCATGTCCCTGTTACACTGCGTGTCTCTGTTACACGACATGTCCCTGTTACACGTGCATGTCCCTGTTACACTGCATGTTACTGTTACACTGCATGTCTCTGGTAGGCTGCATATCCCTGTCACACTACATGTCCCTGTTACACTGCATGTCCCTGTTACACTGCGTGTCCTTGTTACACTGCGTGTCCTTGTTACAATGAATGTCCCTGTTACACTGCGTGTCCTTGTTACACTGCATGTCTGTGTTACACTGCATGTCCCTGTCACACTGCGTGTCCCTATTACACTGCGTGTCCCTGTTACACTGCATGTCCCTGTTACACTGCATGTCTCTGTTATACTGCATGTCTCTGTTACACTGGATGTCCCTGTCACACTGCATGTCCATGTTACACTGCATGCCCCTGTTACACTGCGTGTCCTTGTTACATTGCATGTCTGTGTTTCACTGCAAGTCCCAGTTACACTGCGTGTCCCTGTCACACTGCATGTCTCTGTTACACTGCATGTCACTGTCACACTGCAAGTCCCAGTTACACTGCATGTCCCTGTTACACTGCATGTCCCTGTCATACTGCGTGTCCCTGTCACACTGCGTGTCCCTGTTACACTGCATGTCCCTGTTACACTGTATGTCCCTGTCACACTGCATGTCCCTGTTACACTGCATGTCCCTGTTACACTGAATGTCCCTGTTACACTGCATGTCCCTGTTACACTGCATGTCCCTGTCATACTGCATGTCCCTGTTACACTGCATATCCCTGTCACACTGCATGTCCCTGTTACACTACATGTCCCTGTTACACTGCATGTCTCTTTTACACTGCATGTCCCTGTCACACTGCATGTCCTTGTCACACTGCATGTCCCTGTTACACTGCGTGTCCCTGTCATACTATGTGTCCCTGTTACACTGCATGTCCCTGTCACACTGCGTGTCCCTGTCACACTGCGTGTCCCTGTCATACTGCGTGTGCCTGTTACACTGCATGTCTCTGTTACACTGCATGTCTCTGTTACGCTGAATGTCCCTCAAACACTGCATGTCCCTGTTACATGCTTGTCCTTGTCACACTGCATGTCCCTGTTACACTGCATGTCCCTGTCACACTGCACGTCCCTGTTACACTGCATGTCCCTGTTACACTGCATGACCCTGTTACACTGCATGTCTCAGTCACACTGCATGTCTCTGTCACACTGCATGTCCCTGTTACACTGCATGTCTCTGTCAGACTGCATGTCCCAGTTACACTGCATGTCCCTGTCAAACAGCATGTCACGGTCACACTGCATGTCCCTGTTACACAGCATGTCTCTGTTGCACTGCATGTCCCTGTAACACTGCATGTCACTGTAACACTGCATGGCCCTGTAACACTGCATGTCCCTGTAACAGTGCTTCTCCCTGTTTCACTGCACGTCCCTGTTACACTGCATGTTCCTGTTACACTGCGCGTCCCGTTTACACTGCATGCCTCTGTCACACTGTATGTCCCTGTTACACTGCATGTCCCTGTTACACTGCATGTCCCTGTTACACTGCACGTCCCTATTACACTGCATGTTCCTGTTACACTGCGCGTCCCTGTTACACTGCATGCCTCTGTCACACTGTATGTCCCTGTTACACTGCATGTCCCTGTTACACTGCATGTCCCTGTTGCACTGCGTGTCCCTGTCGCACTGCATGTCCCTGTTACACTGCATGTCCCTGTCACACTGCATGTCCCTGTCACACTGCATGTCCCTGTTACACTGCGTGTCTCTGTCAAACTGCATGTCCCTGTTACACTGCATGTCCCTGTTACACTGCATGTCCCTGTTACACAGCATGTCCCTGTCACACTGCATGTCTCTGTTACACTGCATGTCTCTGTTACGCCGAATGTCCCTGAAACACTGCATGTCCCTGTTACATGCTTGTCCTTGTCACACTGCATGTCCCTGTTACACTGCATGTCCCTGTCACACTGCACGTCCCTGTTACACTGCATGTCTCTGTTACACTGCATGTCTCTGTTACACAGCATGACTCTGTGACACTGCATGTCCATGTTACACTGCATGTCCCTGTTACACTGCATGTCCCTGTTACACTGCATGTCTCTGTCACACTGCATGTCCCTGTTACACTGCATGTCCCTGTCATACTATGTGTCCCTGTCACACTGCGTGTCCCTGTTACACTGCATGTCCCTGTCACACTGCGTGTCCCTGTCACACTGCGTGTCCCTGTCATACTGCGTGTGCCTGTTACACTGCATGTCTCTGTTACACTGCATGTCTCTGTTACGCCGAATGTCCCTCAAACACTGCATGTCCCTGTTACATGCTTGTCCTTGTCACACTGCATGTCCCTGTTACACTGCATGTCCCTGTCACACTGCACGTCCCTGTTACACTGCATGCCTCTGTTACACTGCATGTCCCTGTTACACAGCATGTCTCTGTGACACTGCATGTCCATGTTGCACTGCATGTCCCTGTTAGACTGCATGTCCCTGTTACAATGCATGTCTCTGTCACACTGCATGTCCCTGTTACACTGCATGTCCCTGTTACACTGCATGACCCTGTTACACTGCATGTCTCAGTCACACTGCATGTCTCTGTCACACTGCATGTCCCTGTTACACTGCATGTCTCTGTCAGACTGCATGTCCCAGTTACACTGCATGTCCCTGTCAAACAGCATGTCACGGTCACACTGCATGTCCCTGTTACACAGCATGTCTCTGTTGCACTGCATGTCCCTGTAACACTGCATGTCACTGTAACACTGCATGGCCCTGTAACACTGCATGTCCCTGTAACAGTGCTTCTCCCTGTTTCACTGCACGTCCCTGTTACACTGCATGTTCCTGTTACACTGCGCGTCCCGTTTACACTGCATGCCTCTGTCACACTGTATGTCCCTGTTACACTGCATGTCCCTGTTACACTGCATGTCCCTGTTACACTGCACGTCCCTGTTACACTGCATGTTCCTGTTACACTGCGCGTCCCTGTTACACTGCATGCCTCTGTCACACTATATGTCCCTGTTACACTGCATGTCCCTGTTACACTGCATGTCCCTGTTGCACTGCGTGTCCCTGTCGCACTGCATGTCCCTGTTACACTGCATGTCCCTGTCACACTGCATGTCCCTGTCACACTGCATGTCCCTGTTACACTGCGTGTCTCTGTCAAACTGCATGTCCCTGTCACACTGCATGTCCCTGTTACACTGCATGTCCCTGTTACACAGCATGTCCCTGTCACACTGCATGTCTCTGTTACACTGCATGTCTCTGTTACGCCGAATGTCCCTGAAACACTGCATGTCCCTGTTACATGCTTGTCCTTGTCACACTGCATGTCCCTGTTACACTGCATGTCCCTGTCACACTGCACGTCCCTGTTACACTGCATGTCTCTCTTACACTGCATGTCTCTGTTACACAGCATGACTCTGTGACACTGCATGTCCATGTTACACTGCATGTCCCTGTTACACTGCATGTCTCTGTCAGACTGCATGTCCCAGTTACACTGCATGTCCCTGTCAAACAGCATGTCACGGTCACACTGCATGTCCCTGTTACACAGCATGTCTCTGTTGCACTGCATGTCCCTGTAACACTGCATGTCACTGTAACACTGCATGGCCCTGTAACACTGCATGTCCCTGTAACAGTGCTTCTCCCTGTTTCACTGCACGTCCCTGTTACACTGCATGTTCCTGTTACACTGCGCGTCCCGTTTACACTGCATGCCTCTGTCACACTGTATGTCCCTGTTACACTGCATGTCCCTGTTACACTGCATGTCCCTGTTACACTGCACGTCCCTGTTACACTGCATGTTCCTGTTACACTGCGCGTCCCTGTTACACTGCATGCCTCTGTCACACTGTATGTCCCTGTTACACTGCATGTCCCTGTTACACTGCATGTCCCTGTTGCACTGCGTGTCCCTGTCGCACTGCATGTCCCTGTTACACTGCATGTCCCTGTCACACTGCATGTCCCTGTCACACTGCATGTCCCTGTTACACTGCGTGTCTCTGTCAAACTGCATGTCCCTGTTACACTGCATGTCCCTGTTACACTGCATGTCCCTGTAACACAGCATGTCCCTGTAACACTGCATGTCTCTGTTACACTGCATGTCTCTGTTACGCCGAATGTCCCTGAAACACTGCATGTCCCTCTTACATGCTTGTCCTTGTCACACTGCATGTCCCTGTTACACTGCATGTCCCTGTCACACTGCACGTCCCTGTTACACTGCATGTCTCTGTTACACTGCATGTCTCTGTTACACAGCATGACTCTGTGACACTGCATGTCCATGTTACACTGCATGTCCCTGTTACACTGCATGTCCCTGTTACACTGCTTGTCTCTGTCACACTGCATGTCCCTGTTACACTGCATGTCCCTGTTACACTGCATGTCTCTGTTACACTGCATGTCTCTGTTACACTGCATGTCACTGTCACACTGCACGTCCCTGTTACACTGCATGTCTCTGTTACACTGCATGTCTCTGTTACACAGCATGACTCTGTGACACTGCATGTCCATGTTACACTGCATGTCCCTGTTACACTGCATGTCTCTGTCAGACTGCATGTCCCAGTTACACTGCATGTCCCTGTCAAACAGCATGTCACGGTCACACTGCATGTCCCTGTTACACAGCATGTCTCTGTTGCACTGCATGTCCCTGTAACACTGCATGTCACTGTAACACTGCATGGCCCTGTAACACTGCATGTCCCTGTAACAGTGCTTCTCCCTGTTTCACTGCACGTCCCTGTTACACTGCATGTTCCTGTTACACTGCGCGTCCCGTTTACACTGCATGCCTCTGTCACACTGTATGTCCCTGTTACACTGCATGTCCCTGTTACACTGCATGTCCCTGTTACACTGCACGTCCCTGTTACACTGCATGTTCCTGTTACACTGCGCGTCCCTGTTACACTGCATGCCTCTGTCACACTGTATGTCCCTGTTACACTGCATGTCCCTGTTACACTGCATGTCCCTGTTGCACTGCGTGTCCCTGTCGCACTGCATGTCCCTGTTACACTGCATGTCCCTGTCACACTGCATGTCCCTGTCACACTGCATGTCCCTGTTACACTGCGTGTCTCTGTCAAACTGCATGTCCCTGTTACACTGCATGTCCCTGTTACACTGCATGTCCCTGTAACACAGCATGTCCCTGTAACACTGCATGTCTCTGTTACACTGCATGTCTCTGTTACGCCGAATGTCCCTGAAACACTGCATGTCCCTGTTACATGCTTGTCCTTGTCACACTGCATGTCCCTGTTACACTGCATGTCCCTGTCACACTGCACGTCCCTGTTACACTGCATGTCTCTGTTACACTGCATGTCTCTGTTACACAGCATGACTCTGTGACACTGCATGTCCATGTTACACTGCATGTCCCTGTTACACTGCATGTCCCTGTTACACTGCTTGTCTCTGTCACACTGCATGTCCCTGTTACACTGCATGTCCCTGTTACACTGCATGTCTCTGTTACACTGCATGTCTCTGTTACA
Organism: Chiloscyllium plagiosum; assembly: GCF_037043375.1. Classification (NCBI taxonomy): domain Eukaryota; kingdom Metazoa; phylum Chordata; class Chondrichthyes; order Orectolobiformes; family Hemiscylliidae; genus Chiloscyllium; species Chiloscyllium plagiosum. The sequence goes on from NW_028270159.1 coordinate 53,000,440, forward strand.
CTGCATGTCCCTGTTACACTGCATGTCTCTGTCACACTGCATGTCCATGTTACACTGCATGTCCCTGTTACACTGCATGTCCCTGTTACACTGCATGTCTCTGTTACACTGCATGTCCCTGTTACACTGCATGTCTCTGTCACACTGCATGTCCCCTGTTACACAGCATGTCCCTGTCACACTGCATGTCCCTGATCGACTGTATGTCCCTGTCACACTGCATGTCTCTGTTACACTGCATGTCCCTGTCACACTGCATGTCCCTGTTACACGGCATGTCGCGGTTACACTGCATGTCCCTGATACACTGCATGTACCTGTTACACTGCATGTCCCTGTCACACTGCATGTCTCTGTTACACTGCATGTCTCTGTTACACTGCGTGTCCCTGTTACACTGCATGTCCCTGTCACACTGCATGTCCCTGTCATACTGCGTGTCCCTGTCACACTGCATGTCTCTGTTACACTGCGTGTCCCTGTCACACTGCGTGTCCCTGTCACACTGCATGTCCCTGTCATACTGCGTGTCCCTGTCACACTGCGTGTCCCTGTTACACTGCTGTCCCTGTCATACTGCATGTCCCTGTTACACAGCATGTCCCTGTCACACTGCATGTCTCTTTTACACTGCATGTCTCTGTTACACTGCATGTCTCTGTTACACTGCATGTCCCTGTTACACTGCATGTCCCTGTCACACTGCATGTCTCTGTTACACTGCATGTCCCTGTTACACTGCATGTACCTGTTACACTGCATGTCCCCTGTCAAACTGCATGTCTCTGTTACACTGCGTGTCCCTCTCACACTGCATGTCTCTGTCACACTGCATGTCCCTGTCACACTGCGTGTCTGTTACACAGCATTTCCCTGTCACACTGCGTGTCCCTGTTACACTGCATGTCCCTGTTACACTGCATTTCCCTGTTACACTGCATGTCCCTGTCACACTGCATGTCCCTGTTACACTGCATGTCTCTGTTACACTGCATGTCCCTGTTACACTGCATGTCCCTGTTACACTGCATGTACCTGTTACACTGCATGTCCCCTGTCAAACTGCATGTCTCTGTTACACTGCGTGTCCCTCTCACACTGCATGTCTCTGTTACACTGCATGTCCCTGTCACACTGCGTGTCTCTGTTACACAGCATGTCCCTGTCACACTGCGTGTCCCTGTTACACTGCATGTCCCTGTTACACTGCATTTCCCTGTTACACTGCATGTCTCTGTTACACTGCATGTCCCTGTTACACTGCATGTCCCTGTTACACTGCATGTACCTGTTACACTGCATGTCCCCTGTCAAACTGCATGTCTCTGTTACACTGCATGTCCCTGTTACACTGCATTTCCCTGTTACACTGCATGTCCCTGTCACACTGCATGTCCCTGTTACACTGCATGTCCCTGTCACACTGCATGTCTCTGTTACACTGCATGTCCCTGTTACACTGCATGTACCTGTTACACTGCATGTCCCCTGTCAAACTGCATGTCTCTGTTACACTGCGTGTCCCTCTCACACTGCATGTCCCTGTTACACTGCATGTCTCTGTTACACTGCATGTCCCTGTTACACTGCATGTCCCTGTTACACTGCATGTACCTGTTACACTGCATGTCCCCTGTCAAACTGCATGTCTCTGTTACACTGCATGTCCCTGTTACACTGCATTTCCCTGTTACACTGCATGTCCCTGTCACACTGCGTGTCCCTGTCACACTGCATGTCCCTGTTACACTGCATGTCTCTGTTACACTGCATGTCCCTGTTACACTGCATGTCCCTGTTACACTGCATGTACCTGTTACACTGCATGTCCCCTGTCAAACTGCATGTCTCTGTTACACTGCATGTCCCTGTTACACTGCATTTCCCTGTTACACTGCATGTCCCTGTCACACTGCATGTCCCTGTTACACTGCATGTCCCTGTCACACTGCATGTCTCTGTTACACTGCATGTCCCTGTTACACTGCATGTCCCTGTTACACTGCATTTCCCTGTTACACTGCGTGTCCCTCTCACACTGCATGTCTCTGTTACACTGCATGTCCCTGTCACACTGCGTGTCTCTGTTACACAGCATGTCCCTGTCACACTGCGTGTCCCTGTTACACTGCATGTGCCTGTTACACTGCGTTTCCCTGTTACACTGCATGTCCCTGTCACACTGCATGTCCCTGTTACACTGCATGTCCCTGTCACACTGCATGTCCCTGTTACACTGCGTGTCCCGGTTACACTGCTGTCCCTGTTACACAGCATGTCCCTGTCACACTGCATGTCCCTGTTACACAGCATGTCCCTGTCACACAGCATGTCCCTGTTACACTGCATGTCCCTGTCATACTGCGTGTCCCTGTCACACTGCATGTCCCTGTTACACTGTATGTCCCTGTCACACTGCATGTCCCTGTTACACTGCATGTCCCTGTTACACTGAATGTCCCTGTTACACTGCATGTCCCTGTCATACTGCATGTCCCTGTTACACTGCATATCCCTGTCACACTGCATGTCCCTGTTACACTGCATGTCCCTGTTACACTGCATGTCTCTTTTACACTGCATGTCCCTGTCACACTGCATGTCCTTGTCACACTGCATGTCCCTGTTACACTGCGTGTCCCTGTCATACTATGTGTCCCTGTCACACTGCGTGTCCCTGTTACACTGCATGTCCCTGTCACACTGCGTGTCCCTGTCACACTGCGTGTCCCTGTCATACTGCGTGTGCCTATTACACTGCATGTCTCTGTTACACTGCATGTCTCTGTTACGCCGAATGTCCCTCAAACACTGCATGTCCCTGTTACATGCTTGTCCTTGTCACACTGCATGTCCCTGTTACACTGCATGTCCCTGTCACACTGCACGTCCCTGTTACACTGCATGCCTCTGTAACACTGCATGTCCCTGTTACACAGCATGTCTCTGTGACACTGCATGTCCATGTTGCACTGCATGTCCCTGTTAGACTGCATGTCCCTGTTACACTGCATGTCTCTGTCACACTGCATGTCCCTGTTACACTGCATGTCCCTGTTACACTGCATGACCCTGTTACACTGCATGTCTCAGTCACACTGCATGTCTCTGTCACACTGCATGTCCCTGTTACACTGCATGTCTCTGTCAGACTGCATGTCCCAGTTACACTGCATGTCCCTGTCAAACAGCATGTCACGGTCACACTGCATGTCCCTGTTACACAGCATGTCTCTGTTGCACTGCATGTCCCTGTAACACTGCATGTCACTGTAACACTGCATGGCCCTGTAACACTGCATGTCCCTGTAACAGTGCTTCTCCCTGTTTCACTGCACGTCCCTGTTACACTGCATGTTCCTGTTACACTGCGCGTCCCGTTTACACTGCATGCCTCTGTCACACTGTATGTCCCTGTTACACTGCATGTCCCTGTTACACTGCATGTCCCTGTTACACTGCACGTCCCTGTTACACTGCATGTTCCTGTTACACTGCGCGTCCCTGTTACACTGCATGCCTCTGTCACACTATATGTCCCTGTTACACTGCATGTCCCTGTTACACTGCATATCCCTGTTACACTGCTTGTCTCTGTCACACTGCATGTCCCTGTTACACTGCATGTCCCTGTCATACTATGTGTCCCTGTCACACTGCGTGTCCCTGTTACACTGCATGTCCCTGTTACACTGCATGTCCCTGTCATACTGCATGTCCCTGTTACACTGCATATCCCTGTCACACTGCATGTCCCTGTTACACTGCATGTCCCTGTTACACTGCATGTCTCTTTTACACTGCATGTCCCTGTCACACTGCATGTCCTTGTCACACTGCATGTCCCTGTTACACTGCGTGTCCCTGTCATACTATGTGTCCCTGTCACACTGCGTGTCCCTGTTACACTGCATGTCCCTGTCACACTGCGTGTCCCTGTCACACTGCGTGTCCCTGTCATACTGCGTGTGCCTATTACACTGCATGTCTCTGTTACACTGCATGTCTCTGTTACGCCGAATGTCCCTCAAACACTGCATGTCCCTGTTACATGCTTGTCCTTGTCACACTGCATGTCCCTGTTACACTGCATGTCCCTGTCACACTGCACGTCCCTGTTACACTGCATGCCTCTGTAACACTGCATGTCCCTGTTACACAGCATGTCTCTGTGACACTGCATGTCCATGTTGCACTGCATGTCCCTGTTAGACTGCATGTCCCTGTTACACTGCATGTCTCTGTCACACTGCATGTCCCTGTTACACTGCATGTCCCTGTTACACTGCATGACCCTGTTACACTGCATGTCTCAGTCACACTGCATGTCTCTGTCACACTGCATGTCCCTGTTACACTGCATGTCTCTGTCAGACTGCATGTCCCAGTTACACTGCATGTCCCTGTCAAACAGCATGTCACGGTCACACTGCATGTCCCTGTTACACAGCATGTCTCTGTTGCACTGCATGTCCCTGTAACACTGCATGTCACTGTAACACTGCATGGCCCTGTAACACTGCATGTCCCTGTAACAGTGCTTCTCCCTGTTTCACTGCACGTCCCTGTTACACTGCATGTTCCTGTTACACTGCGCGTCCCGTTTACACTGCATGCCTCTGTCACACTGTATGTCCCTGTTACACTGCATGTCCCTGTTACACTGCATGTCCCTGTTACACTGCACGTCCCTGTTACACTGCATGTTCCTGTTACACTGCGCGTCCCTGTTACACTGCATGCCTCTGTCACACTATATGTCCCTGTTACACTGCATGTCCCTGTTACACTGCATGTCCCTGTTGCACTGCGTGTCCCTGTCGCACTGCATGTCCCTGTTACACTGCATGTCCCTGTCACACTGCATGTCCCTGTCACACTGCATGTCCCTGTTACACTGCGTGTCTCTGTCAAACTGCATGTCCCTGTCACACTGCATGTCCCTGTTACACTGCATGTCCCTGTTACACAGCATGTCCCTGTCACACTGCATGTCTCTGTTACACTGCATGTCTCTGTTACGCCGAATGTCCCTGAAACACTGCATGTCCCTGTTACATGCTTGTCCTTGTCACACTGCATGTCCCTGTTACACTGCATGTCCCTGTCACACTGCACGTCCCTGTTACACTGCATGTCTCTGTTACACTGCATGTCTCTGTTACACAGCATGACTCTGTGACACTGCATGTCCATGTTACACTGCATGTCCCTGTTACACTGCATATCCCTGTTACACTGCTTGTCTCTGTCACACTGCATGTCCCTGTTACACTGCATGTCCCTGTCATACTATGTGTCCCTGTCACACTGCGTGTCCCTGTTACACTGCATGTCCCTGTCACACTGCACGTCCCTGTTACACTGCATGCCTCTGTAACACTGCATGTCCCTGTTACACAGCATGTCTCTGTGACACTGCATGTCCATGTTGCACTGCATGTCCCTGTTAGACTGCATGTCCCTGTTACACTGCATGTCTCTGTCACACTGCATGTCCCTGTTACACTGCATGTCCCTGTTACACTGCATGACCCTGTTACACTGCATGTCTCAGTCACACTGCATGTCTCTGTCACACTGCATGTCCCTGTTACACTGCATGTCTCTGTCAGACTGCATGTCCCAGTTACACTGCATGTCCCTGTCAAACAGCATGTCACGGTCACACTGCATGTCCCTGTTACACAGCATGTCTCTGTTGCACTGCATGTCCCTGTAACACTGCATGTCACTGTAACACTGCATGGCCCTGTAACACTGCATGTCCCTGTAACAGTGCTTCTCCCTGTTTCACTGCACGTCCCTGTTACACTGCATGTTCCTGTTACACTGCGCGTCCCGTTTACACTGCATGCCTCTGTCACACTGTATGTCCCTGTTACACTGCATGTCCCTGTTACACTGCATGTCCCTGTTACACTGCACGTCCCTGTTACACTGCATGTTCCTGTTACACTGCGCGTCCCTGTTACACTGCATGCCTCTGTCACACTATATGTCCCTGTTACACTGCATGTCCCTGTTACACTGCATATCCCTGTTACACTGCTTGTCTCTGTCACACTGCATGTCCCTGTTACACTGCATGTCCCTGTCATACTATGTGTCCCTGTCACACTGCGTGTCCCTGTTACACTGCATGTCCCTGTTACACTGCATGTCCCTGTCATACTGCATGTCCCTGTTACACTGCATATCCCTGTCACACTGCATGTCCCTGTTACACTGCATGTCCCTGTTACACTGCATGTCTCTTTTACACTGCATGTCCCTGTCACACTGCATGTCCTTGTCACACTGCATGTCCCTGTTACACTGCGTGTCCCTGTCATACTATGTGTCCCTGTCACACTGCGTGTCCCTGTTACACTGCATGTCCCTGTCACACTGCGTGTCCCTGTCACACTGCGTGTCCCTGTCATACTGCGTGTGCCTATTACACTGCATGTCTCTGTTACACTGCATGTCTCTGTTACGCCGAATGTCCCTCAAACACTGCATGTCCCTGTTACATGCTTGTCCTTGTCACACTGCATGTCCCTGTTACACTGCATGTCCCTGTCACACTGCACGTCCCTGTTACACTGCATGCCTCTGTAACACTGCATGTCCCTGTTACACAGCATGTCTCTGTGACACTGCATGTCCATGTTGCACTGCATGTCCCTGTTAGACTGCATGTCCCTGTTACACTGCATGTCTCTGTCACACTGCATGTCCCTGTTACACTGCATGTCCCTGTTACACTGCATGACCCTGTTACACTGCATGTCTCAGTCACACTGCATGTCTCTGTCACACTGCATGTCCCTGTTACACTGCATGTCTCTGTCAGACTGCATGTCCCAGTTACACTGCATGTCCCTGTCAAACAGCATGTCACGGTCACACTGCATGTCCCTGTTACACAGCATGTCTCTGTTGCACTGCATGTCCCTGTAACACTGCATGTCACTGTAACACTGCATGGCCCTGTAACACTGCATGTCCCTGTAACAGTGCTTCTCCCTGTTTCACTGCACGTCCCTGTTACACTGCATGTTCCTGTTACACTGCGCGTCCCGTTTACACTGCATGCCTCTGTCACACTGTATGTCCCTGTTACACTGCATGTCCCTGTTACACTGCATGTCCCTGTTACACTGCACGTCCCTGTTACACTGCATGTTCCTGTTACACTGCGCGTCCCTGTTACACTGCATGCCTCTGTCACACTATATGTCCCTGTTACACTGCATGTCCCTGTTACACTGCATGTCCCTGTTGCACTGCGTGTCCCTGTCGCACTGCATGTCCCTGTTACACTGCATGTCCCTGTCACACTGCATGTCCCTGTCACACTGCATGTCCCTGTTACACTGCGTGTCTCTGTCAAACTGCATGTCCCTGTCACACTGCATGTCCCTGTTACACTGCATGTCCCTGTTACACAGCATGTCCCTGTCACACTGCATGTCTCTGATACACTGCATGTCTCTGTTACGCCGAATGTCCCTGAAACACTGCATGTCCCTGTTACATGCTTGTCCTTGTCACACTGCATGTCCCTGTTACACTGCATGTCCCTGTCACACTGCACGTCCCTGTTACACTGCATGTCTCTGTTACACTGCATGTCTCTGTTACACAGCATGACCCTGTGACACTGCATGTCCATGTTACACTGCATGTCCCTGTTACACTGCATATCCCTGTTACACTGCTTGTCTCTGTCACACTGCATGTCCCTGTTACACTGCATGTCCCTGTCATACTATGTGTCCCTGTCACACTGCGTGTCCCTGTTACACTGCATGTCCCTGTCACACTGCACGTCCCTGTTACACTGCATGCCTCTGTAACACTGCATGTCCCTGTTACACAGCATGTCTCTGTGACACTGCATGTCCATGTTGCACTGCATGTCCCTGTTAGACTGCATGTCCCTGTTACACTGCATGTCTCTGTCACACTGCATGTCTCTGTCACACTGCATGTCCCCTGTTACACAGCATGTCCCTGTCACACTGCATGTCCCTGATCGACTGTATGTCCCTGTCACACTGCATGTCTCTGTTACACTGCATGTCCCTGTCACACTGCATGTCCCTGTTACACGGCATGTCTCGGTTACACTGCATGTCCCTGATACACTGCATGTACCTGTTACACTGCATGTCCCTGTCACACTGCATGTCTCTGTTACACTGCATGTCTCTGTTACACTGCGTGTCCCTGTTACACTGCATGTCCCTGTCACACTGCATGTCCCTGTCATACTGCGTGTCCCTGTCACACTGCATGTCTCTGTTACACTGCGTGTCCCTGTCACACTGCGTGTCCCTGTCACACTGCATGTCCCTGTCATACTGCGTGTCCCTGTCACACTGCGTGTCCCTGTTACACTGCTGTCCCTGTCATACTGCATGTCCCTGTTACACAGCATGTCCCTGTCACACTGCATGTCTCTTTTACACTGCATGTCTCTGTTACACTGCATGTCTCTGTTACACTGCATGTCCCTGTTACACTGCATGTCCCTGTCACACTGCATGTCTCTGTTACACTGCATGTCCCTGTTACACTGCATGTACCTGTTACACTGCATGTCCCCTGTCAAACTGCATGTCTCTGTTACACTGCGTGTCCCTCTCACACTGCATGTCTCTGTCACACTGCATGTCCCTGTCACACTGCGTGTCTCTGTTACACAGCATTTCCCTGTCACACTGCGTGTCCCTGTTACACTGCATGTCCCTGTTACACTGCATTTCCCTGTTACACTGCATGTCCCTGTCACACTGCATGTCCCTGTTACACTGCATGTCTCTGTTACACTGCATGTCCCTGTTACACTGCATGTCCCTGTTACACTGCATGTACCTGTTACACTGCATGTCCCCTGTCAAACTGCATGTCTCTGTTACACTGCGTGTCCCTCTCACACTGCATGTCTCTGTTACACTGCATGTCCCTGTCACACTGCGTGTCTCTGTTACACAGCATGTCCCTGTCACACTGCGTGTCCCTGTTACACTGCATGTCCCTGTTACACTGCATTTCCCTGTTACACTGCATGTCTCTGTTACACTGCATGTCCCTGTTACACTGCATGTCCCTGTTACACTGCATGTACCTGTTACACTGCATGTCCCCTGTCAAACTGCATGTCTCTGTTACACTGCATGTCCCTGTTACACTGCATTTCCCTGCTACACTGCATGTCCCTGTCACACTGCATGTCCCTGTTACACTGCATGTCCCTGTCACACTGCATGTCTCTGTTACACTGCATGTCCCTGTTACACTGCATGTACCTGTTACACTGCATGTCCCCTGTCAAACTGCATGTCTCTGTTACACTGCATGTCCCTGTTACACTGCATTTCCCTGTTACACTGCATGTCCCTGTCACACTGCATGTCCCTGTTACACTGCATGTCCCTGTCACACTGCATGTCTCTGTTACACTGCATGTCCCTGTTACACTGCATGTACCTGTTACACTGCATGTCCCCTGTCAAACTGCATGTCTCTGTTACACTGCGTGTCCCTCTCACACTGCATGTCCCTGTTACACTGCATGTCTCTGTTACACTGCATGTCCCTGTTACACTGCATGTCCCTGTTACACTGCATGTACCTGTTACACTGCATGTCCCCTGTCAAACTGCATGTCTCTGTTACACTGCATGTCCCTGTTACACTGCATTTCCCTGTTACACTGCATGTCCCTGTCACACTGCGTGTCCCTGTCACACTGCATGTCCCTGTTACACTGCATGTCTCTGTTACACTGCATGTCCCTGTTACACTGCATGTCCCTGTTACACTGCATGTACCTGTTACACTGCATGTCCCCTGTCAAACTGCATGTCTCTGTTACACTGCATGTCCCTGTTACACTGCATTTCCCTGTTACACTGCATGTCCCTGTCACACTGCATGTCCCTGTTACACTGCATGTCCCTGTCACACTGCATGTCTCTGTTACACTGCATGTCCCTGTTACACTGCATGTCCCTGTTACACTGCATTTCCCTGTTACACTGCGTGTCCCTCTCACACTGCATGTCTCTGTTACACTGCATGTCCCTGTCACACTGCGTGTCTCTGTTACACAGCATGTCCCTGTCACACTGCGTGTCCCTGTTACACTGCATGTGCCTGTTACACTGCGTTTCCCTGTTACACTGCATGCCCCTGTCACACTGCATGTCCCTGTTACACTGCATGTCCCTGTCACACTGCATGTCCCTGTTACACTGCGTGTCCCGGTTACACTGCTGTCCCTGTTACACAGCATGTCCCTGTCACACTGCATGTCCCTGTTACACAGCATGTCCCTGTCACACAGCATGTCCCTGTTACACTGCATGTCCCTGTCATACTGCGTGTCCCTGTCACACTGCATGTCCCTGTTACACTGTATGTCCCTGTCACACTGCATGTCCCTGTTACACTGCATGTCCCTGTTACACTGAATGTCCCTGTTACACTGCATGTCCCTGTTACACTGCATGTCCCTGTCATACTGCATGTCCCTGTTACACTGCATATCCCTGTCACACTGCATGTCCCTGTTACACTGCATGTCCCTGTTACACTGCATGTCTCTTTTACACTGCATGTCCCTGTCACACTGCATGTCCTTGTCACACTGCATGTCCCTGTTACACTGCGTGTCCCTGTCATACTATGTGTCCCTGTCACACTGCGTGTCCCTGTTACACTGCATGTCCCTGTCACACTGCGTGTCCCTGTCACACTGCGTGTCCCTGTCATACTGCGTGTGCCTGTTACACTGCATGTCTCTGTTACACTGCATGTCTCTGTTACGCCGAATGTCCCTCAAACACTGCATGTCCCTGTTACATGCTTGTCCTTGTCACACTGCATGTCCCTGTTACACTGCATGTCCCTGTCACACTGCACGTCCCTGTTACACTGCATGCCTCTGTAACACTGCATGTCCCTGTTACACAGCATGTCTCTGTGACACTGCATGTCCATGTTGCACTGCATGTCCCTGTTAGACTGCATGTCCCTGTTACACTGCATGTCTCTGTCACACTGCATGTCCCTGTTACACTGCATGTCCCTGTTACACTGCATGACCCTGTTACACTGCATGTCTCAGTCACACTGCATGTCTCTGTCACACTGCATGTCCCTGTTACACTGCATGTCTCTGTCAGACTGCATGTCCCAGTTACACTGCATGTCCCTGTCAAACAGCATGTCACGGTCACACTGCATGTCCCTGTTACACAGCATGTCTCTGTTGCACTGCATGTCCCTGTAACACTGCATGTCACTGTAACACTGCATGGCCCTGTAACACTGCATGTCCCTGTAACAGTGCTTCTCCCTGTTTCACTGCACGTCCCTGTTACACTGCATGTTCCTGTTACACTGCGCGTCCCGTTTACACTGCATGCCTCTGTCACACTGTATGTCCCTGTTACACTGCATGTCCCTGTTACACTGCATGTCCCTGTTACACTGCACGTCCCTGTTACACTGCATGTTCCTGTTACACTGCGCGTCCCTGTTACACTGCATGCCTCTGTCACACTATATGTCCCTGTTACACTGCATGTCCCTGTTACACTGCATGTCCCTGTTGCACTGCGTGTCCCTGTCGCACTGCATGTCCCTGTTACACTGCATGTCCCTGTCACACTGCATGTCCCTGTCACACTGCATGTCCCTGTTACACTGCGTGTCTCTGTCAAACTGCATGTCCCTGTCACACTGCATGTCCCTGTTACACTGCATGTCCCTGTTACACAGCATGTCCCTGTCACACTGCATGTCTCTGTTACACTGCATGTCTCTGTTACGCCGAATGTCCCTGAAACACTGCATGTCCCTGTTACATGCTTGTCCTTGTCACACTGCATGTCCCTGTTACACTGCATGTCCCTGTCACACTGCACATCCCTGTTACACTGCATGTCTCTGTTACACTGCATGTCTCTGTTACACAGCATGACTCTGTGACACTGCATGTCCATGTTACACTGCATGTCCCTGTTACACTGCATGTCCCTGTTACACTGCTTGTCTCTGTCACACTGCATGTCCCTGTTACACTGCATGTCCCTGTCATACTATGTGTCCCTGTCACACTGCGTGTCCCTGTTACACTGCATGTCCCTGTCACACTGCGTGTCCCTGTCACACTGCGTGTCCCTGTCATACTGCGTGTGCCTGTTACACTGCATGTCTCTGTTACACTGCATGTCTCTGTTACGCCGAATGTCCCCCAAACACTGCATGTCCCTGTTACATGCTTGTCCTTGTCACACTGCATGTCCCTGTTACACTGCATGTCCATGTCACACTGCACGTCCCTGTTACACTGCATGCCTCTGTTACACTGCATGTCCCTGTTACACAGCATGTCTCTGTGACACTGCATGTCCATGTTGCACTGCATGTCCCTGTTAGACTGCATGTCCCTGTTACACTGCATGTCTCTGTCACACTGCATGTCCCTGTTACACTGCATGTCCCTGTTACACTGCATGACCCTGTTACACTGCATGTCTCAGTCACACTGCATGTCTCTGTCACACTGCATGTCCCTGTTACACTGCATGTCTCTGTCAGACTGCATGTCCCAGTTACACTGCATGTCCCTGTCAAACAGCATGTCACGGTCACACTGCATGTCCCTGTTACACAGCATGTCTCTGTTGCACTGCATGTCCCTGTAACACTGCATGTCACTGTAACACTGCATGGCCCTGTAACACTGCATGTCCCTGTAACAGTGCTTCTCCCTGTTTCACTGCACGTCCCTGTTACACTGCATGTTCCTGTTACACTGCGCGTCCCGTTTACACTGCATGCCTCTGTCACACTGTGTGTCCCTGTTACACTGCATGTCCCTGTTACACTGCATGTCCCTGTTACACTGCACGTCCCTGTTACACTGCATGTTCCTGTTACACTGCGCGTCCCTGTTACACTGCATGCCTCTGTCACACTGTATGTCCCTGTTACACTGCATGTCCCTGTTACACCGCATGTCCCTGTTACACTGCGTGTCTCTGTCAAACTGCATGTCCCTGTTACACTGCATGTCCCTGTTACACTGCATGTCCCTGTTACACAGCATGTCCCTGTCACACTGCATGTCTCTGTTACACTGCATGTCTCTGTTACGCCGAATGTCCCTGAAACACTGCATGTCCCTGTTACATGCTTGTCCTTGTCACACTGCATGTCCCTGTTACACTGCATGTCCCTGTTACACTGCATGTCCCTGTTACATTGCAGGTCCCTGTCACACTGCATGTCCCTGTTACACAGCATGTCCCGGTCACACTGCGTGTCCCTGTTACACTGCATGTCCCTGTTACACTGCATTTCCCTGTTACACTGCATGTCCCTGTCACATTGCATGTCCCTGTTACACTGCATGTCCCTGTCATACTGCGTGTCCCTGTCACACTGCGTGTCCCTGTTACACTGCATGTCACTGGTACACTGCATGTCCCTGTTACACTGCATGTCCCTGTTACAATGCATGTCTCTGTTACACTGCATGTCCATGTTACACTGCATGTCCCTGTTACACTGCATTTCCCTGTTACACTGCATGTCCCTGTCACACTGCATGTCCCTGTTACACTGCATGTCCCTGTCATACTGCGTGTCCCTGTCACACTGCGTGTCCCTGTTACACTGCATGTCCCTGTTACACTGTATGTCCCTGTCACACTGCATGTCCCTGTTACACTGCATGTCCCTGTTACACTGCGTGTCCCTGTTACACTGCATGTCCCTGTTACACTGCGTGTCTCTGTCACACTGCATGACCCTGTTACACTGCATGTCTCTGTCACACTGCATGTCTCTGTCACACTGCATGTCCCTGTTACACTGCATGTCTCTGTCAGACTGCATGTCCCAGTTACACTGCATGTCCCTGTCAAACAGCATGTCACGGTCACACTTCATGTCCCTGTTACACAGCATGTCTCTGTTGCACTGCATGTCCCTGTAACACTGCATGTCACTGTAACACTGCATGGCCCTGTAACACTGCATGTCCCTGTAACAGTGCTTCTCCCTGTTTCACTGCACGTCCCTGTTACACTGCATGTTCCTGTTACACTGCGCGTCCCGTTTACACTGCATGCCTCTGTCACACTGTATGTCCCTGTTACACTGCATGTCCCTGTTACACTGCATGTCCCTGTTACACTGCACGTCCCTGTTACACTGCATGTTCCTGTTACACTGCGCGTCCCTGTTACACTGCATGCCTCTGTCACACTGTATGTCCCTGTTACACTGCATGTCCCTGTTACACTGCATGTCCCTGTTGCACTGCGTGTCCCTGTCGCACTGCATGTCCCTGTTACACTGCATGTCCCTGTCACACTGCATGTCCCTGTCACACTGCATGTCCCTGTTACACTGCGTGTCTCTGTCAAACTGCATGTCCCTGTTACACTGCATGTCCCTGTTACACTGCATGTCCCTGTTACACAGCATGTCCCTGTCACACTGCATGTCTCTGTTACACTGCATGTCTCTGTTACGCCGAATGTCCCTGAAACACTGCATGTCCCTGTTACATGCTTGTCCTTGTCACACTGCATGTCCCTGTTACACTGCATGTCCCTGTCACACTGCACGTCCCTGTTACACTGCATGTCTCTGTTACACTGCATGTCTCTGTTACACAGCATGACTCTGTGACACTGCATGTCCATGTTACACTGCATGTCCCTGTTACACTGCATGTCCCTGTTACACTGCTTGTCTCTGTCACACTGCATGTCCCTGTTACACTGCATGTCCCTGTTACACTGCATGTCTCTGTTACACTGCATGTCTCTGTTACACTGCATGTCCCTGTTACACTGCATGTCTCGGTCACACTGCATGTCCATGTTACACTGCATGTCCCTGTTACACTGCATGTCCCTGTTACACTGCATGTCTCTGTTACACTGCATGTCCCTGTTACACTGCATGTCTCTGTCACACTGCATGTCCCCTGTTACACAGCATGTCCCTGTCACACTGCATGTCCCTGATCGACTGTATGTCCCTGTTACACTGCATGTCTCTGTTACACTGCATGTCCCTGTCACACTGCATGTCCCTGTCACACGGCATGTCTTGGTTACACTGCATGTCCCTGATACACTGCATGTACCTGTTACACTGCATGTCCCTGTCACACTGCATGTCTCTGTTACACTGCATGTCTCTGTTACACTGCGTGTCCCTGTTACACTGCATGTCCCTGTCACACTGCATGTCCCTGTCATACTGCGTGTCCCTGTCACACTGCATGTCTCTGTTACACTGCGTGTCCCTGTCACACTGCGTGTCCCTGTCACACTGCATGTCCCTGTCATACTGCGTGTCCCTGTCACACTGCGTGTCCCTGTTACACTGCTGTCCCTGTCATACTGCATGTCCCTGTTACACAGCATGTCCCTGTTACACTGCATGTCTCTGTTACACTGCATGTCTCTGTTACACTGCATGTCTCTGTTACACTGCATGTCCCTGTTACACTGCATGTCCCTGTCACACTGCATGTCTCTGTTACACTGCATGTCCCTGTTACACTGCATGTACCTGTTACACTGCATGTCCCCTGTCAAACTGCATGTCTCTGTTACACTGCGTGTCCCTCTCACACTGCATGTCTCTGTTACACTGCATGTCCCTGTCACACTGCGTGTCTCTGTTACACAGCATGTCCCTGTCACACTGCGTGTCCCTGTTACACTGCATGTCCCTGTTACACTGCATTTCCCTGTTACACTGCATGTCCCTGTCACACTGCATGTCCCTGTTACACTGCATGTCTCTGTTAAACTGCATGTCCCTGTTACACTGCATGTCCCTGTTACACTGCATGTACCTGTTACACTGCATGTCCCCTGTCAAACTGCATGTCTCTGTTACACTGCGTGTCCCTCTCACACTGCATGTCTCTGTTACACTGCATGTCCCTGTCACACTGCGTGTCTCTGTTACACAGCATGTCCCTGTCACACTGCGTGTCCCTGTTACACTGCATGTCCCTGTTACACTGCATTTCCCTGTTACACTGCATGTCTCTGTTACACTGCATGTCCCTGTTACACTGCATGTCCCTTGTACACTGCATGTACCTGTTACACTGCATGTCCCCTGTCAAACTGCATGTCTCTGTTACACTGCGTGTCCCTCTCACACTGCATGTCCCTGTTACACTGCATGTCTCTGTTACACTGCATGTCCCTGTTACACTGCATGTCCCTGTTACACTGCATGTACCTGTTACACTGCATGTCCCCTGTCAAACTGCATGTCTCTGTTACACTGCATGTCCCTGTTACACTGCATTTCCCTGTTACACTGCATGTCCCTGTCACACTGCGTGTCCCTGTCACACTGCATGTCCCTGTTACACTGCATGTCTCTGTTACACTGCATGTCCCTGTTACACTGCATGTCCCTGTTACACTGCATGTACCTGTTACACTGCATGTCCCCTGTCAAACTGCATGTCTCTGTTACACTGCATGTCCCTGTTACACTGCATTTCCCTGTTACACTGCATGTCCCTGTCACACTGCATGTCCCTGTTACACTGCATGTCCCTGTCACACTGCATGTCTCTGTTACACTGCATGTCCCTGTTACACTGCATGTACCTGTTACACTGCATGTCCCCTGTCAAACTGCATGTCTCTGTTACACTGCGTGTCCCTCTCACACTGCATGTCTCTGTTACACTGCATGTCCCTGTCACACTGC
The DNA here is from genome assembly GCF_037043375.1 of Chiloscyllium plagiosum. Lineage (NCBI taxonomy): Eukaryota > Metazoa > Chordata > Chondrichthyes > Orectolobiformes > Hemiscylliidae > Chiloscyllium > Chiloscyllium plagiosum. The sequence continues at coordinate 53,017,207 of NW_028270159.1, forward strand.
ATGTCTCTGTTACACTGCATGTCCCTGTTACACTGCATGTCCCTGTCACACTGCATGTCTCTGTTACACTGCATGTCCCTGTTACACTGCATGTACCTGTTACACTGCATGTCCCCTGTCAAACTGCATGTCTCTGTTACACTGCGTGTCCCTCTCACACTGCATGTCTCTGTTACACTGCATGTCCCTGTCACACTGCGTGTCTCTGTTACACAGCATGTCCCTGTCACACTGCGTGTCCCTGTTACACTGCATGTCCCTGTTACACTGCATTTCCCTGTTACACTGCATGTCCCTGTCACACTGCATGTCCCTGTTACACTGCATGTCCCTGTCATACTGCGTGTCCCTGTCACACTGCGTGTCCCTGTTACACTGCATGTCCCTGTTACACTGTATGTCCCTGTCACACTGCATGTCCCTGTTACACTGCATGTCTCTGTTACACTGCGTGTCCCTGTTACACTGCATGTCCCTGTTACACTGCATTTCCCTGTTACACTGCATGTCCCTGTTACACTGCATGTCCCTGTTACACTGCATGTCCCTGTCATACTGCGTGTCCCTGTCACACTGCGTGTCCCTGTTACACTGCATGTCCCTGTTACACTGTATGTCCCTGTCACACTGCATGTCCCTGTTACACTGCATGTCTCTGTTACACTGCATGTTCCTGTCACACTGCATGTCCCTGTTACACTGCATGTCCCTGTTACACTGCATGTCTCTTTTACGCTGCATGTCCCTGTCACACTGCATGTCCTTGTCACACTGCATGTCCCTGTTACACTGCGTGTCCCTGTCATACTATGTGTCCCTGTCACACTGCGTGTCCCTGTTACACTGCATGTCCCTGTCATACTGCATGTCCCTGTTACACTGCGTGTCCCTGTTACACTGCATGTCCCTGTCACACTGCGTGTCCCTGTCACACTGCGTGTCCCTGTCATACTGCGTGTGCCTGTTACACTGCATGTCCCTGTTACACAGCATGTCCCTGTCACACTGCATGTCTCTGTTACACTGCATATCTCTGTTACGCCGAATGTCCCTGAAACTCTGCATGTCCCTGTTACATGCTTGTCCTTGTCACACTACATGTCCCTGTTACACTGCATGTCCCTGTCACACTGCACGTCCCTGTTACACTGCATGCCTCTGTTACACTGCATGTCTCTGTTACACAGCATGACTCTGTGACACTGCATGTCCATGTTACCCTGCATGTCCCAGTTACACTGCATGTCTCTGTCACACTGCATGTCCCTGTTACACTGCATGTCCCTGTTACACTGCATGTCTCTGTTACACTGCATGTCCCTGTTACACTGCATTTCCCTGTTACACTGCATGTCCCTGTCACACTGCGTGTCCCTGTCACACTGCATGTCCCTGTTACACTGCATGTCTCTGTTACACTGCATGTCCCTGTTACACTGCATGTCCCTGTTACACTGCATGTACCTGTTACACTGCATGTCCCCTGTCAAACTGCATGTCTCTGTTACACTGCATGTCCCTGTTACACTGCATTTCCCTGTTACACTGCATGTCCCTGTCACACTGCATGTCCCTGTTACACTGCATGTCCCTGTCACACTGCATGTCTCTGTTACACTGCATGTCCCTGTTACACTGCATGTACCTGTTACACTGCATGTCCCCTGTCAAACTGCATGTCTCTGTTACACTGCGTGTCCCTCTCACACTGCATGTCTCTGTTATACTGCATGTCCCTGTCACACTGCATGTCTCTGTTACACTGCATGTCCCTGTTACACTGCATGTCCCTGTCACACTGCATGTCTCTGTTACACTGCATGTCCCTGTTACACTGCATGTACCTGTTACACTGCATGTCCCCTGTCAAACTGCATGTCTCTGTTACACTGCGTGTCCCTCTCACACTGCATGTCTCTGTTACACTGCATGTCCCTGTCACACTGCGTGTCTCTGTTACACAGCATGTTCCTGTCACACTGCGTGTCCCTGTTACACTGCATGTCCCTGTTACACTGCATTTCCCTGTTACACTGCATGTCCCTGTCACACTGCATGTCCCTGTTACACTGCATGTCCCTGTCATACTGCGTGTCCCTGTCACACTGCGTGTCCCTGTTACACTGCATGTCCCTGTTACACTGTATGTCCCTGTCACACTGCATGTCCCTGTTACACTGCATGTCTCTGTTACACTGCGTGTCCCTGTTACACTGCATGTCCCTGTTACACTGCATTTCCCTGTTACACTGCATGTCCCTGTCACACTGCATGTCCCTGTTACACTGCATGTCCCTGTCATACTGCGTGTCCCTGTCACACTGCGTGTCCCTGTTACACTGCATGTCCCTGTTACACTGTATGTCCCTGTCACACTGCATGTCCCTGTTACACTGCATGTCTCTGTTACACTGCATGTTCCTGTCACACTGCATGTCCCTGTTACACTGCATGTCCCTGTTACACTGCATGTCTCTTTTACGCTGCATGTCCCTGTCACACTGCATGTCCTTGTCACACTGCATGTCCCTGTTACACTGCGTGTCCCTGTCATACTATGTGTCCCTGTCACACTGCGTGTCCCTGTTACACTGCATGTCCCTGTCATACTGCATGTCCCTGTTACACTGCGTGTCCCTGTTACACTGCATGTCCCTGTCACACTGCGTGTCCCTGTCACACTGCGTGTCCCTGTCATACTGCGTGTGCCTGTTACACTGCATGTCCCTGTTACACAGCATGTCCCTGTCACACTGCATGTCTCTGTTACACTGCATATCTCTGTTACGCCGAATGTCCCTGAAACTCTGCATGTCCCTGTTACATGCTTGTCCTTGTCACACTACATGTCCCTGTTACACTGCATGTCCCTGTCACACTGCACGTCCCTGTTACACTGCATGCCTCTGTTACACTGCATGTCTCTGTTACACAGCATGACTCTGTGACACTGCATGTCCATGTTACCCTGCATGTCCCAGTTACACTGCATGTCTCTGTCACACTGCATGTCCCTGTTACACTGCATGTCCCTGTTACACTGCATGTCTCTGTTACACTGCATGTCCCTGTTACACTGCATGTCTCTGTCACACTGCATGTCCATGTTACACTGCATGTCCCTGTTACACTGCATGTCCCTGTTACACTGCATGTCTCTGTTACACTGCATGTCCCTGTTACACTGCATGTCTCTGTCACACTGCATGTCCCCTGTTACACAGCATGTCCCTGTCACACTGCATGTCCCTGATCGACTGTATGTCCCTGTCACACTGCATGTCTCTGTTACACTGCATGTCCCTGTCACACTGCATGTCCCTGTTACACGGCATGTCTCTGTTACACTGCATGTCCCTGATACACTGCATGTACCTGTTACACTGCATGTCCCTGTCACACTGCATGTCTCTGTTACACTGCATGTCTCTGTTACACTGCGTGTCCCTGTTACACTGCATGTCCCTGTCACACTGCATGTCCCTGTTACACTGCATGTCCCTGTCATTCTGCGTGTCCCTGTCACACTGCATGTCTCTGTTACACTGCGTGTCCCTGTCACACTGCGTGTCCCTGTCACACTGCATGTCCCTGTCATACTGTGTGTCCCTGTCACACTGCGTGTCCCTGTTACACTGCTGTCCCTGTCATACTGCATGTCCCTGTTACACAGCATGTCCCTGTTACACTGCATGTCTCTTTTACACTGCATGTCTCTGTTACCCTGCATGTCTCTGTTACACTGCATGTCCCTGTTACACTGCATGTCCCTGTCACACTGCATGTCTCTGTTACACTGCATGTCCCTGTTACACTGCATGTACCTGTTACACTGCATGTCCCCTGTCAAACTGCATGTCTCTGTTACACTGCGTGTCCCTCTCACACTGCATGTCTCTGTTACACTGCATGTCCCTGTCACACTGCGTGTCTCTGTTACACAGCAGGTCCCTGTCACACTGCGTGTCCCTGTTCCACTGCATGTCCCTGTTACACTGCATTTCCCTGTTACACTGCATGTCCCTGTCACACTGCATGTCCCTGTTACACTGCATGTCTCTGTTAAACTGCATGTCCCTGTTACACTGCATGTCCCTGTTACACTGCATGTACCTGTTACACTGCATGTCCCCTGTCAAACTGCATGTCTCTGTTACACTGCGTGTCCCTCTCACACTGCATGTCTCTGTTACACTGCATGTCCCTGTCACACTGCGTGTCTCTGTTACACAGCATGTCCCTGTTACACTGCATGTCTCTGTTACACTGCATGTCCCTGTTACACTGCATTTCCCTGTTACACTGCATGTCCCTGTCACACTGCATGTCCCTGTTACAATGCATGTCTCTGTTACACTGCATGTCCCTGTTACACTGCATGTCCCTGTTACACTGCATGTACCTGTTACACTGCATGTCCCCTGTCAAACTGCATGTCTCTGTTACACTGCATGTCCCTGTTACACTGCATTTCCCTGTTACACTGCTTGTCCCTGTCACACTGCATGTCCCTGTTACACTGCATGTCCCTGTCACACTGCATGTCTCTGTTACACTGCATGTCCCTGTTACACTGCATGTACCTGTTACACTGCATGTCCCCTGTCAAACTGCATGTCTCTGTTACACTGCTTGTCCCTCTCACACTGCATGTCTCTGTTACACTGCATCTCCCTGTCACACTGCGTGTCTCTGTTACACAGCATGTCCCTGTCACACTGCGTGTCCCTGTTACACTGCATGTCCCTGTTACACTGCATTTCCCTGTTACACTGCATGTCCCTGTCACACTGCATGTCCCTGTTACACTGCATGTCTCTGTTACACTGCATGTCCCTGTTACACTGCATGTCCCTGTTACACTGCATGTACCTGTTACACTGCATGTCTCTCGTCAAACTGCATGTCTCTGTTACACTGCATGTCCCTGTTACACTGCATGTCTCTTTTACACTGCATGTCTCTGTTACCCTGCATGTCTCTGTTACACTGCATGTCCCTGTTACACTGCATGTCCCTGTCACACTGCATGTCTCTGTTACACTGCATGTCCCTGTTACACTGCATGTACCTGTTACACTGCATGTCCCCTGCCAAACTGCATGTCTCTGTTACACTGCGTGTCCCTCTCACACTGCATGTCTCTGTTACACTGCATGTCTCTGTTACACTGCATGTCCCTGTTACACTGCATGTCCCTGTCACACTGCATGTCTCTGTTACACTGCATGTCCCTGTTACACTGCATGTACCTGTTACACTGCATGTCCCCTGTCAAACTGCATGTCTCTGTTACACTGCGTGTCCCTCTCACACTGCATGTCTCTGTTACACTGCATGTCCCTGTCACACTGCGTGTCTCTGTTACACAGCATGTCCCTGTCACACTGCGTGTCCCTGTTACACTGCATGTCCCTGTTACACTGCATTTCCCTGTTACACTGCATGTCCCTGTCACACTGCATGTCTCTGTTACACTGCATATCTCTGTTACGCCGAATGTCCCTGAAACTCTGCATGTCCCTGTTACATGCTTGTCCTTGTCACACTACATGTCCCTGTTACACTGCATGTCCCTGTCACACTGCACGTCCCTGTTACACTGCATGCCTCTGTTACACTGTATATCTCTGTTACACAGCATGACTCTGTGACACTGCATGTCCATGTTACCCTGCATGTCCCAGTTACACTGCATGTCTCTGTCACACTGCATGTCCCTGTTACACTGCATGTCCCTGTTACACTGCATGTCTCTGTTACACTGCATGTCCCTGTTACACTGCATGTCTCTGTCACACTGCATGTCCATGTTACACTGCATGTCCCTGTTACACTGCATGTCCCTGTTACACTGCATGTCTCTGTTACACTGCATGTCCCTGTTACACTGCATGTCTCTGTCACACTGCATGTCCCTGTTACACAGCATGTCCCTGTCACACTGCATGTCCCTGATCGACTGTATGTCCCTGTCACACTGCATGTCTCTGTTACACTGCATGTCCCTGTCACACTGCATGTCCCTGTTACACGGCATGTCCCTGTTACACTGCATGTCCCTGATACACTGCATGTACCTGTTACACTGCATGTCCCTGTCACACTGCATGTCTCTGTTACACTGCATGTCTCTGTTACACTGCGTGTCCCTGTTACACTGCATGTCCCTGTCACACTGCATGTCCCTGTTACACTGCATGTCCCTGTCATTCTGCGTGTCCCTGTCACACTGCATGTCTCTGTTACACTGCGTGTCCCTGTCACACTGCGTGTCCCTGTCACACTGCATGTCCCTGTCATACTGTGTGTCCCTGTCACACTGCGTGTCCCTGTTACACTGCTGTCCCTGTCATACTGCATGTCCCTGTTACACAGCATGTCCCTGTTACACTGCATGTCTCTTTTACACTGCATGTCTCTGTTACCCTGCATGTCTCTGTTACACTGCATGTCCCTGTTACACTGCATGTCCCTGTCACACTGCATGTCTCTGTTACACTGCATGTCCCTGTTACACTGCATGTACCTGTTACACTGCATGTCCCCTGTCAAACTGCATGTCTCTGTTACACTGCGTGTCCCTCTCACACTGCATGTCTCTGTTACACTGCATGTCCCTGTCACACTGCGTGTCTCTGTTACACAGCATGTCCCTGTCACACTGCGTGTCCCTGTTCCACTGCATGTCCCTGTTACACTGCATTTCCCTGTTACACTGCATGTCCCTGTCACACTGCATGTCCCTGTTACACTGCATGTCTCTGTTAAACTGCATGTCCCTGTTACACTGCATGTCCCTGTTACACTGCATGTACCTGTTACACTGCATGTCCCCTGTCAAACTGCATGTCTCTGTTACACTGCGTGTCCCTCTCACACTGCATGTCTCTGTTACACTGCATGTCCCTGTCACACTGCGTGTCTCTGTTACACAGCATGTCCCTGTTACACTGCATGTCTCTGTTACACTGCATGTCCCTGTTACACTGCATTTCCCTGTTACACTGCATGTCCCTGTCACACTGCATGTCCCTGTTACAATGCATGTCTCTGTTACACTGCATGTCCCTGTTACACTGCATGTCCCTGTTACACTGCATGTACCTGTTACACTGCATGTCCCCTGTCAAACTGCATGTCTCTGTTACACTGCATGTCCCTGTTACACTGCATTTCCCTGTTACACTGCTTGTCCCTGTCACACTGCATGTCCCTGTTACACTGCATGTCCCTGTCACACTGCATGTCTCTGTTACACTGCATGTCCCTGTTACACTGCATGTACCTGTTACACTGCATGTCCCCTGTCAAACTGCATGTCTCTGTTACACTGCTTGTCCCTCTCACACTGCATGTCTCTGTTACACTGCATCTCCCTGTCACACTGCGTGTCTCTGTTACACAGCATGTCCCTGTCACACTGCGTGTCCCTGTTACACTGCATGTCCCTGTTACACTGCATTTCCCTGTTACACTGCATGTCCCTGTCACACTGCATGTCCCTGTTACACTGCATGTCTCTGTTACACTGCATGTCCCTGTTACACTGCATGTCCCTGTTACACTGCATGTACCTGTTACACTGCATGTCTCTCGTCAAACTGCATGTCTCTGTTACACTGCATGTCCCTGTTACACTGCATGTCTCTTTTACACTGCATGTCTCTGTTACCCTGCATGTCTCTGTTACACTGCATGTCCCTGTTACACTGCATGTCCCTGTCACACTGCATGTCTCTGTTACACTGCATGTCCCTGTTACACTGCATGTACCTGTTACACTGCATGTCCCCTGCCAAACTGCATGTCTCTGTTACACTGCGTGTCCCTCTCACACTGCATGTCTCTGTTACACTGCATGTCTCTGTTACACTGCATGTCCCTGTTACACTGCATGTCCCTGTCACACTGCATGTCTCTGTTACACTGCATGTCCCTGTTACACTGCATGTACCTGTTACACTGCATGTCCCCTGTCAAACTGCATGTCTCTGTTACACTGCGTGTCCCTCTCACACTGCATGTCTCTGTTACACTGCATGTCCCTGTCACACTGCGTGTCTCTGTTACACAGCATGTCCCTGTCACACTGCGTGTCCCTGTTACACTGCATGTCCCTGTTACACTGCATTTCCCTGTTACACTGCATGTCCCTGTCACACTGCATGTCCCTGTTACACTGCATGTCCCTGTCATACTGCGTGTCCCTGTCACACTGCGTGTCCCTGTTACACTGCATGTCCCTGTTACACTGTATGTCCCTGTCACACTGCATGTCCCTGTTACACTGCATGTCTCTGTTACACTGCGTGTCCCTGTTACACTGCATGTCCCTGTTACACTGCATTTCCCTGTTACACTGCATGTCCCTGTCACACTGCATGTCCCTGTTACACTGCATGTCCCTGTCATACTGCGTGTCCCTGTCACACTGCGTGTCCCTGTTACACTGCATGTCCCTGTTACACTGTATGTCCCTGTCACACTGCATGTCCCTGTTACACTGCATGTCCCTGTCACACTGCATATCCCTGTCACACTGCATGTCCCTGTTACACTGCATGTCCCTGTTACACTGCATGTCTCTTTCACACTGCATGTCCCTGTCACACTGCATGTCCTTGTCACACTGCATGTCCCTGTTACACTGCGTGTCCCTGTCATACTATGTGTCCCTGTCACACTGCGTGTCCCTGTTACACTGCGTGTCCCTGTTACACTGCATGTCCCTGTTACACTGCATTTCCCTGTCACACTGCATGTCCTTGTCACACTGCATGTCCCTGTTACACTGCGTGTCCCTGTCATACTATGTGTCCCTGTCACACTGCGTGTCCCTGTTACACTGCGTGTCCCTGTTACACTGCATGTCCCTGTCACACTGCGTGTCCCTGTCACACTACGTGTCCCTGTCATACTGCGTGTGCCTGTTACACTGCATGTTCCTGTTACACTGCATGTCTCTGTTACACTGCGTGTCCCTGTCACACTGCATGTCCCTTTCACACTGCATGTCGCTGTTACACTGCATGTCTCTGTTACACAGCATGACTCTGTGACACTGCATGTCCATGTTACCCTGCATGTCCCAGTTACACTGCATGTCTCTGTCACACTGCATGTCCCTGTTACACTGCATGTCCCTGTTACACTGCATGTCTCTGTTACACTGCATGTCCCTGTTACACTGCATGTCTCTGTCACACTGCATGTCCATGTTACACTGCATGTCCCTGTTACACTGCATGTCCCTGTTACACTGCATGTCTCTGTTACACTGCATGTCCCTGTTACACTGCATGTCTCTGTCACACTGCATGTCCCCTGTTACACAGCATGTCCCTGTCACACTGCATGTCCCTGATCGACTGTATGTCCCTGTCACACTGCATGTCTCTGTTACACTGCATGTCCCTGTCACACTGCATGTCCCTGTTACACGGCATGTCTCTGTTACACTGCATGTCCCTGATACACTGCATGTACCTGTTACACTGCATGTCCCTGTCACACTGCATGTCTCTGTTACACTGCATGTCTCTGTTACACTGCGTGTCCCTGTTACACTGCATGTCCCTGTCACACTGCATGTCCCTGTTACACTGCATGTCCCTGTCATTCTGCGTGTCCCTGTCACACTGCATGTCTCTGTTACACTGCGTGTCCCTGTCACACTGCGTGTCCCTGTCACACTGCATGTCCCTGTCATACTGTGTGTCCCTGTCACACTGCGTGTCCCTGTTACACTGCTGTCCCTGTCATACTGCATGTCCCTGTTACACAGCATGTCCCTGTTACACTGCATGTCTCTTTTACACTGCATGTCTCTGTTACCCTGCATGTCTCTGTTACACTGCATGTCCCTGTTACACTGCATGTCCCTGTCACACTGCATGTCTCTGTTACACTGCATGTCCCTGTTACACTGCATGTACCTGTTACACTGCATGTCCCCTGTCAAACTGCATGTCTCTGTTACACTGCGTGTCCCTCTCACACTGCATGTCTCTGTTACACTGCATGTCCCTGTCACACTGCGTGTCTCTGTTACACAGCATGTCCCTGTCACACTGCGTGTCCCTGTTCCACTGCATGTCCCTGTTACACTGCATTTCCCTGTTACACTGCATGTCCCTGTCACACTGCATGTCCCTGTTACACTGCATGTCTCTGTTAAACTGCATGTCCCTGTTACACTGCATGTCCCTGTTACACTGCATGTACCTGTTACACTGCATGTCCCCTGTCAAACTGCATGTCTCTGTTACACTGCGTGTCCCTCTCACACTGCATGTCTCTGTTACACTGCATGTCCCTGTCACACTGCGTGTCTCTGTTACACAGCATGTCCCTGTTACACTGCATGTCTCTGTTACACTGCATGTCCCTGTTACACTGCATTTCCCTGTTACACTGCATGTCCCTGTCACACTGCATGTCCCTGTTACAATGCATGTCTCTGTTACACTGCATGTCCCTGTTACACTGCATGTCCCTGTTACACTGCATGTACCTGTTACACTGCATGTCCCCTGTCAAACTGCATGTCTCTGTTACACTGCATGTCCCTGTTACACTGCATTTCCCTGTTACACTGCTTGTCCCTGTCACACTGCATGTCCCTGTTACACTGCATGTCCCTGTCACACTGCATGTCTCTGTTACACTGCATGTCCCTGTTACACTGCATGTACCTGTTACACTGCATGTCCCCTGTCAAACTGCATGTCTCTGTTACACTGCTTGTCCCTCTCACACTGCATGTCTCTGTTACACTGCATCTCCCTGTCACACTGCGTGTCTCTGTTACACAGCATGTCCCTGTCACACTGCGTGTCCCTGTTACACTGCATGTCCCTGTTACACTGCATTTCCCTGTTACACTGCATGTCCCTGTCACACTGCATGTCCCTGTTACACTGCATGTCTCTGTTACACTGCATGTCCCTGTTACACTGCATGTCCCTGTTACACTGCATGTACCTGTTACACTGCATGTCTCTCGTCAAACTGCATGTCTCTGTTACACTGCATGTCCCTGTTACACTGCATGTCTCTTTTACACTGCATGTCTCTGTTACCCTGCATGTCTCTGTTACACAGCATGTCCCTGTTACACTGCATGTCCCTGTCACACTGCATGTCTCTGTTACACTGCATGTCCCTGTTACACTGCATGTACCTGTTACACTGCATGTCCCCTGCCAAACTGCATGTCTCTGTTACACTGCGTGTCCCTCTCACACTGCATGTCTCTGTTACACTGCATGTCTCTGTTACACTGCATGTCCCTGTTACACTGCATGTCCCTGTCACACTGCATGTCTCTGTTACACTGCATGTCCCTGTTACACTGCATGTACCTGTTACACTGCATGTCCCCTGTCAAACTGCATGTCTCTGTTACACTGCGTGTCCCTCTCACACTGCATGTCTCTGTTACACTGCATGTCCCTGTCACACTGCGTGTCTCTGTTACACAGCATGTCCCTGTCACACTGCGTGTCCCTGTTACACTGCATGTCCCTGTTACACTGCATTTCCCTGTTACACTGCATGTCCCTGTCACACTGCATGTCCCTGTTACACTGCATGTCTCTGTTACACTGCGTGTCCCTGTTACACTGCATGTCCCTGTTACACTGCATTTCCCTGTTACACTGCATGTCCCTGTCACACTGCATGTCCCTGTTACACTGCATGTCCCTGTCATACTGCGTGTCCCTGTCACACTGCGTGTCCCTGTTACACTGCATGTCCCTGTTACACTGTATGTCCCTGTCACACTGCATGTCCCTGTTACACTGCATGTCCCTGTCACACTGCATATCCCTGTCACACTGCATGTCCCTGTTACACTGCATGTCCCTGTTACACTGCATGTCTCTTTCACACTGCATGTCCCTGTCACACTGCATGTCCTTGTCACACTGCATGTCCCTGTTACACTGCGTGTCCCTGTCATACTATGTGTCCCTGTCACACTGCGTGTCCCTGTTACACTGCGTGTCCCTGTTACACTGCATGTCCCTGTTACACTGCATTTCCCTGTCACACTGCATGTCCTTGTCACACTGCATGTCCCTGTTACACTGCGTGTCCCTGTCATACTATGTGTCCCTGTCACACTGCGTGTCCCTGTTACACTGCGTGTCCCTGTTACACTGCATGTCCCTGTCACACTGCGTGTCCCTGTCACACTGCGTGTCCCTGTCATACTGCGTGTGCCTGTTACACTGCATGTTCCTGTTACACTGCATGTCTCTGTTACACTGCGTGTCCCTGTCACACTGCATGTCCCTTTCACACTGCATGTCGCTGTTACACTGCATGTCTCTGTTACACTACATGCCTCTGTTACACTGCATGTCCCTGTTACACTGCGTGTCCCTCTCACACTGCATGTCCCTGTTACACTGCATGTCCCTGTTACACTGCATGTCCCTGTTACACTTTGTGTCCTTGTTACACTGCATGTCCCTGTTACACTGTGTGTTCTTGTAACACTGCATGTCTGTGTTTCACTGTGTGTCCCTCTCACACTGCATTTTCCTGTTACACTGCATGTCCCTGTTACACTGCGTGTACTTGTTACACTACAGGTCTGTGTTTCACTGCATGTCCCTGTCACACTCCATGTCCCGGTTACACTGCATGTCCCTGTTACACTGCATGTCCCTGTCACACTGCGTGTCCCTGTTACCCTGCGTGTCCCTGTTACACTGCATGTCCCTGTCACACTGCATGTCCCTGTCACACTGCGTGTCCCTGTTACACTGCATGTCCCTGTTCGACTGTATGTCTCTGTTACACTGCATGTCCCTGTCACATTGCATGTCTCTGTTACACTGCATGTCCCTGTCACACTGCATGTCTCTGTTACACTGCATGTCCCTGTTACACTGCATGTCCCTGTTACACTGCGTGTTCCTGTCACACTGCATGTCCCTGTCACACTGCGTGTCCCTGTTACACTGCATGTCCCTGTTCGACTGTATGTCTCTGTTACACTGCATGTCCCTGTCACATTGCATGTCTCTGTTACACTGCATGTCCCTGTCACACTGCATGTCTCTGTTACACTGCATGTCCCTGTTACACTGCATGTCCCTGTTACACTGCGTGTTCCTGTCACACTGCATGTCCCTGTTACACTGCGTGTCCCTGTTGCCCTGCATGTCCCTGTTACACTGCAGGTCCCTGTCACACTGCATGTCCCTGTCACACTGCGTGTCCCTGTTACACTGCATGTCCCTGTTACAATGCGTGTCCCTGTTACACTGCATGTCCCTGTCACACTGCATGTCCCTGTTACACTCCATGTCCCTCTTACCCTGCGTGTCCCTATTACACTGCATGTCCCTGTTACACTGCGTGTTCCTGTTACACTGCATGCCCTTCTTACAATGCATGTCTGCGTTTCATCCATGTCCCTGTCACACTGCGTGTCCCTGTTACACTGCATGTCACTGTTACACTGCATGTCCCTGTTACACTGCGCGTCCCTGTCACACTGCATGTCTCTGTTACACTGCATGTCCCTGTTACACTGCATGTCCCGGTTACACTGCATGTCCCTGTTACACTGAGCGTCCCTGTCGCACTGAATGCCTCGGTTACACTGCATGTCTGTGTTTCACTGCATGTCCCTGTTACACTGCATGTCCCTGTTACACTGCATGTCCCTGTCACACTGCATGTCCCCGTTACACTGCATGTCCCTGTCACACTGCCTGTCCCTGTTCCACTGCATGTCTCTGTTACACTGCGTGTCCCTGTTACACTGCATGTCCCTGTCACACTGCATGTCCCTGTTTCACTGCATGTCTCTGTTACACTGCATGTCCCTGTTACACTGCATGTCCCTGTTACACTGCATGTCCCTATTACACTGCATGTTCCTGTTACACTGCATGTCCCTGTCACACTGCGTGTCCCTGTTTCACTGCATGTCTCTGTTACACTGCATGTCGCTGTTACACTGCATGTCTCTGTTACACTGCATGTCCCTGTTACACTGCATGTCCCTGTTACACTGCATGTACCTGTTACACTGCATGTCCCCTGTCAAACTGCATGTCTCTGTTACACTGCGTGTCCCTCTCACACTGCATGTCCCTGTTACACTGCATGTCTCTGTTACACTGCATGTCCCTGTTACACTGCATGTCCCTGTTACACTGCATGTACCTGTTACACTGCATGTCCCCTGTCAAACTGCATGTCTCTGTTACACTGCATGTCCCTGTTACACTGCATTTCCCTGTTACACTGCATGTCCCTGTCACACTGCGTGTCCCTGTCACACTGCATGTCCCTGTTACACTGCATGTCTCTGTTACACTGCATGTCCCTGTTACACTGCATGTCCCTGTTACACTGCATGTACCTGTTACACTGCATGTCCCCTGTCAAACTGCATGTCTCTGTTACACTGCATGTCCCTGTTACACTGCATTTCCCTGTTACACTGCATGTCCCTGTCACACTGCATGTCCCTGTTACACTGCATGTCCCTGTCACACTGCATGTCTCTGTTACACTGCATGTCCCTGTTACACTGCATGTACCTGTTACACTGCATGTCCCCTGTCAAACTGCATGTCTCTGTTACACTGCGTGTCCCTCTCACACTGCATGTCTCTGTTACACTGCATGTCCCTGTCACACTGCATGTCTCTGTTACACTGCATGTCCCTGTTACACTGCATGTCCCTGTCACACTGCATGTCTCTGTTACACTGCATGTCCCTGTTACACTGCATGTACCTGTTACACTGCATGTCCCCTGTCAAACTGCATGTCTCTGTTACACTGCGTGTCCCTCTCACACTGCATGTCTCTGTTACACTGCATGTCCCTGTCACACTGCGTGTCTCTGTTACACAGCATGTCCCTGTCACACTGCGTGTCCCTGTTACACTGCATGTCCCTGTTACACTGCATTTCCCTGTTACACTGCATGTCCCTGTCACACTGCGTGTCCCTGTTACACTGCATGTCCCTGTTACACTGCATTTCCCTGTTACACTGCATGTCCCTGTCACATTGCATGTCCCTGTTACACTGCATGTCCCTGTTACACTGCGTGTCCCTGTTACACTGCATGTCCCTGTCACACTGCATGTCCCTGTCACACTGCGTGTCCCTGTTACCCTGCGTGTCCCTGTTACACTGCATGTCCCTGTCACACTGCATGTCCCTGTCACACTGCGTGTCCCTGTTACACTGCATGTCCCTGTTCGACTGTATGTCTCTGTTACACTGCATGTCCCTGTCACATTGCATGTCTCTGTTACACTGCATGTCCCTGTCACACTGCATGTCTCTGTTACACTGCATGTCCCTGTTACACTGCATGTCCCTGTTACACTGCGTGTTCCTGTCACACTGCATGTCCCTGTCACACTGCGTGTCCCTGTTACACTGCATGTCCCTGTTCGACTGTATGTCTCTGTTACACTGCATGTCCCTGTCACATTGCATGTCTCTGTTACACTGCATGTCCCTGTCACACTGCATGTCTCTGTTACACTGCATGTCCCTGTTACACTGCATGTCCCTGTTACACTGCGTGTTCCTGTCACACTGCATGTCCCTGTTACACTGCGTGTCCCTGTTGCCCTGCATGTCCCTGTTACACTGCAGGTCCCTGTCACACTGCATGTCCCTGTCACACTGCGTGTCCCTGTTACACTGCATGTCCCTGTTACAATGCGTGTCCCTGTTACACTGCATGTCCCTGTCACACTGCATGTCCCTGTTACACTCCATGTCCCTCTTACCCTGCGTGTCCCTATTACACTGCATGTCCCTGTTACACTGCGTGTTCCTGTTACACTGCATGCCCTTCTTACAATGCATGTCTGCGTTTCATCCATGTCCCTGTCACACTGCGTGTCCCTGTTACACTGCATGTCACTGTTACACTGCATGTCCCTGTTACACTGCGCGTCCCTGTCACACTGCATGTCTCTGTTACACTGCATGTCCCTGTTACACTGCATGTCCCGGTTACACTGCATGTCCCTGTTACACTGAGCGTCCCTGTCGCACTGAATGCCTCGGTTACACTGCATGTCTGTGTTTCACTGCATGTCCCTGTTACACTGCATGTCCCTGTTACACTGCATGTCCCTGTCACACTGCATGTCCCCGTTACACTGCATGTCCCTGTCACACTGCCTGTCCCTGTTCCACTGCATGTCTCTGTTACACTGCGTGTCCCTGTTACACTGCATGTCCCTGTCACACTGCATGTCCCTGTTTCACTGCATGTCTCTGTTACACTGCATGTCCCTGTTACACTGCATGTCCCTGTTACACTGCATGTCCCTATTACACTGCATGTTCCTGTTACACTGCATGTCCCTGTCACACTGCGTGTCCCTGTTTCACTGCATGTCTCTGTTACACTGCATGTCGCTGTTACACTGCATGTCTCTGTTACACTGCATGTCCCTGTTACACTGCATGTCCCTGTTACACTGCATGTACCTGTTACACTGCATGTCCCCTGTCAAACTGCATGTCTCTGTTACACTGCGTGTCCCTCTCACACTGCATGTCCCTGTTACACTGCATGTCTCTGTTACACTGCATGTCCCTGTTACACTGCATGTCCCTGTTACACTGCATGTACCTGTTACACTGCATGTCCCCTGTCAAACTGCATGTCTCTGTTACACTGCATGTCCCTGTTACACTGCATTTCCCTGTTACACTGCATGTCCCTGTCACACTGCGTGTCCCTGTCACACTGCATGTCCCTGTTACACTGCATGTCTCTGTTACACTGCATGTCCCTGTTACACTGCATGTCCCTGTTACACTGCATGTACCTGTTACACTGCATGTCCCCTGTCAAACTGCATGTCTCTGTTACACTGCATGTCCCTGTTACACTGCATTTCCCTGTTACACTGCATGTCCCTGTCACACTGCATGTCCCTGTTACACTGCATGTCCCTGTCACACTGCATGTCTCTGTTACACTGCATGTCCCTGTTACACTGCATGTACCTGTTACACTGCATGTCCCCTGTCAAACTGCATGTCTCTGTTACACTGCGTGTCCCTCTCACACTGCATGTCTCTGTTACACTGCATGTCCCTGTCACACTGCATGTCTCTGTTACACTGCATGTCCCTGTTACACTGCATGTCCCTGTCACACTGCATGTCTCTGTTACACTGCATGTCCCTGTTACACTGCATGTACCTGTTACACTGCATGTCCCCTGTCAAACTGCATGTCTCTGTTACACTGCGTGTCCCTCTCACACTGCATGTCTCTGTTACACTGCATGTCCCTGTCACACTGCGTGTCTCTGTTACACAGCATGTCCCTGTCACACTGCGTGTCCCTGTTACACTGCATGTCCCTGTTACACTGCATTTCCCTGTTACACTGCATGTCCCTGTCACACTGCGTGTCCCTGTTACACTGCATGTCCCTGTTACACTGCATTTCCCTGTTACACTGCATGTCCCTGTCACATTGCATGTCCCTGTTACACTGCATGTCCCTGTCATACTGCGTGTCCCTGTCACACTGCGTGTCCCTGTCACACTGCATGTCCCTGTTACACTGCATGTCTCTGTTACACTGCATGTTCCTGTCACACTGCATGTCCCTGTCACACAGCATGTCCCTGTTACACTGCATGTCTCTTTTACACTGCATGTCCCTGTCACACTGCATGTCCTTGTCACACTGCATGTCCCTGTTACACTGCGTGTCCCTGTCAGACGATGTGTCCCTGTCACACTGCGTGTCCCTGTTACACTGCATGTCCCTGTCATACTGCATGTCCCTGTTACACTGCGTGTCCCTGTTACACTGCATGTCCCTGTCACACTGCGTGTCCCTGTCACACTGCGTGTCCCTGTCATACTGCATGTGCCTGTTACACTGCATGTCCCTGTTACACAGCATGTCCCTGTCACACTGCATGTCTCTGTTACACTGCATATCTCTGTTACGCCGAATGTCCCTGAAACTCTGCATGTCCCTGTTACATGCTTGTCCTTGTCACACTACATGTCCCTGTTACACTGCATGCCTCTGTTACACTGCATGTCTCTGTTACACAGCATGACTCTGTGACACTGCATGTCCATGTTACCCTGCATGTCCCAGTTACACTGCATGTCTCTGTCACACTGCATGTCCCTGTTACACTGCATGTCCCTGTTACACTGCATGTCTCTGTTACACTGCATGTCCCTGTTACACTGCATGTCTCTGTCACACTGCATGTCCATGTTACACTGCATGTCCCTGTTACACTGCATGTCCCTGTTACACTGCATGTCTCTGTTACACTGCATGTCCCTGTTACACTGCATGTCTCTGTCACACTGCATGTCCCCTGTTACACAGCATGTCCCTGTCACACTGCATGTCCCTGATCGACTGTATGTCCCTGTCACACTGCATGTCTCTGTTACACTGCATGTCCCTGTCACACTGCATGTCCCTGTTACACGGCATGTCTCTGTTACACTGCATGTCCCTGATACACTGCATGTACCTGTTACACTGCATGTCCCTGTCACACTGCATGTCTCTGTTACACTGCATGTCTCTGTTACACTGCGTGTCCCTGTTACACTGCATGTCCCTGTCACACTGCATGTCCCTGTTACACTGCATGTCCCTGTCATTCTGCGTGTCCCTGTCACACTGCATGTCTCTGTTACACTGCATGTCCCTGTCACACTGCGTGTCCCTGTCACACTGCATGTCCCTGTCATACTGTGTGTCCCTGTCACACTGCGTGTCCCTGTTACACTGCTGTCCCTGTCATACTGCATGTCCCTGTTACACAGCATGTCCCTGTTACACTGCATGTCTCTTTTACACTGCATGTCCCTGTTACACTGCATTTCCCTGTCACACTGCATGTCCTTGTCACACTGCATGTCCCTGTTACACTGCGTGTCCCTGTCATACTATGTGTCCCTGTCACACTGCGTGTCCCTGTTACACTGTGTGTCCCTGTTACACTGCATGTCCCTGTCACACTGCGTGTCCCTGTCACACTGCGTGTCCCTGTCATACTGCGTGTGCCTGTTACACTGCATGTCCCTGTTACACAGCATGTCCCTGTCACACTGCATGTCTCTGTTACACTGCATGTCTCTGTTCCGCCGAATGTCCCTGAAACACTGCATGTCCCTGTTACATGCTTGTCCTTGTCACACTGCATGTCCCTGTTACACTGCATGTCCCTGTCACACTGCATGTCCCTGTTACACTGCATGCCTCTGTTACACTGCATGTCTCTGTTACACAGCATTTCTCTGTGACACTGCATGTCCATGTTACACTGCATGTCCCTGTTACACTGGATGTCCCTGTTACACTGCATGTCTCTGTCACACTGCATGTCCCTGTTACACTGCATGTCCCTGTTAGACTGCATGTCTCTGTTACACTGCATGTCCCTGTTACACTGCGTGTCCCTGTCGCACTGCATGTCCCTGTTACACTGCATGTCCCTGTCACACTGCATGTCCCTGTCACACTGCATGTCCCTGTTACACTGCGTGTCCCTGTCACACTGCATGTCCCTGTTACACAGCATGTCCCTGTTACACTGCATGCCTCTGTCACACTGTATGTCCCTGTTACACTGCATGCCTCTGTCACACTGTATGTCCCTGTTACACTGCATGTCCCTGTCACACTGCATGTCCCTGTCACACTGCATGTCCCTGTTACTCTGCATGTCTCTGTCACACTGCATGTCCCTGTTACACTGCATGTCTCTGTTACACTGCATGCCTCTGTCACACTGTATGTCCCTGTTACACTGCATGCCTCTGTCACACTGTATGTCCCTGTTACACTGCATGTCCCTGTTACACTGCATGTCTCTGTTACACTGCATGTCCCTGTTACACTGCATGTCTCTTTTACACTGCATTGTCCTGTTACACTGCATGTCCCTGTTACACTGCGTGTCCTTGTTACACTGCATGTCTCTGTTACACTGCATGTCTCTGTTACATGGCATGTCTCTGTTACACTGCATGTCCCCTGATACACTGCATGTACCTGTTACACTGCATGTCCCAGTCACACTGCATGTCTCTGTTACACCGCGCGTCCCTGTTACACTGCATGCCTCTGTCACACTGTATGTCCCTGTTACACTGCATGTCCCTGTCACACTGTGTGTCCTTGTTACACTGCATGTCCCTGTTACACTGCATGTCTCTGTTATACTGCATGCCTCTGTTACACTGCATGTCCCTGTCACACTGCATGTCCATGTTACACTGCATGTCTCTGTTATAACGCATGTCTCTGTCACACTGCATGTCTCTGTCACACTGCATGTCCCTGTTACACTGCATGTCTCTGTCACACTGCATGTCTCTGTCACACTGCATGACCCTGTTACACTGCATGTCTCTGTCACACTGCATGTCTCTGTCACACTGCATGTCCCTGTTACACTGCATTGTCCTGTTACACTGCATGTCCATGTTACACTGCATGTCCCTGTTACACTGCATGTCCCTGTTACACTGCATGTCTCTGTCACACTGCATGTCCCTGTTACACTGCATGTCCCTGTTACACTGCATGTCTCTGTTAAACAGCATGTCCCTGTCACACTGCATGTTACTGTTACACTGCATGTCTCTGTTACACTGCGTGTCCCTGTAACACTGCTTGACCCTGTTTCACTGCACGTCCCTGTTGCACTGAATGTCTCTGTTACACTGCATGTCCCTGTTACACTGCATGCCCCTGTTACACAGCATGTCCCTCTCACACTGCATGTCCCTGTTCGACTGTATGTCCCTGTCACACTGCATGTCTCTGTTACACTGCATGTCCCTGTCACATTGCATGTCTCTGTTACACTGCATGTCCCTGTCACACTGCATGTCTCTGTTACACTGCATGTCCCTGTCACACTGCATGTCCCTGTTACACTGCGTGTTCCTGTCACACTGCATGTCCCTGTTACACTGCATGTCCTTGTTACACTGTGTGTCTCTGTTACACTGTGTGTCCTTGTTACACTGCATGTCCCTGTTACACTGCATGTCTCTGTTATACGGCATGTCTCTGTTACACTGCATGTCCCTGTCACACTGCATGTCCATGTTACACTGCATGTCCCTGTTACACTGCGTGTCCCTGATACACTGTGTATCCTTGTTACACTGCGTGTCCTTGTTACAGTGTATGTCTGTGTTTCACTGCATGTCCCTGTTACACTGTGTGTCCTTGTTACACTGCATGTCCCTGTTACACTGCATGTCCCTGTCACACTGCATGTCCTTGTTACACTGCATGTCCCTGTCACACTGCATGTCTCTGTTACACTGCGTGTCCCGGTTACACTGCTTTCCCTGTCATACTGCATGTCCCTGTTACACTGCATGTCCCTGTTACACTGCATGTCCCTGTCATACTGCGTGTCCCTGTCACACTGCATGTCCCTGTTACACTGCATGTCCCTGTGATACTGCATGTCCCTGTCACACTGCGTGTCCCTGTCACACTGCGTGTCCCGGTTACACTGCATGTCCCTGTGATACTGCGTGTCCCTGTCACACTGCGTGTCCCTGTTACACTGCATGTCCCTGTCATACTGCGTGTCCCTGTCACACTGCATGTCCCTGTTACACTGCATGTCCCTGTGATACTGCGTGTCCCTGTCACACTGCGTGTCCCTGTTACACTGCGTGTCCCTGTCATACTATGTGTCCCTGTCACACTGCGTGTCCCTGTTACACTGCATGTCCCTGTCATACTGCATGTCCCTGTCATACTGCGGGTCCCTGTCACACTGCATGTCCCTGTTACACTGCATGTCCCTGTTACACTGCATGTCCCTGTTACACTGCGTGTGCCTGTTACACTGCATGTCCCTGTCACACTGCGTGTCCCTGTCACACTGCATGTCCCTGTCACACTGCATGTCCCTGTTACACTGCATGTCTCTTTTACACTGCATGTCCCTGTCACACTGCATGTCCCTGTTACACTGCGTGTCCCTGTCATACTATGTGTCCCTGTCACACTGCGTGTCCCTGTTACACTGCATGTCCCTGTCATACTGCATGTCCCTGTTACACTGCGTGTCCCTGTTACACTGCATGTCCCTATCACACTGCGTGTCCCTGTCACACTGCGTGTCCCTGTCATACTGCGTGTGCCTGTTACACTGCATGTCCCTGTCACACTGCGTGTCCCTGTCACACTGCGTGTCCCTGTCATACTGCGTGTGCCTGTCACACTGCATGTCCCTGTTACACTGCGTGTCCCTGTTATACTGCATGTCTCTGTTACACTGCATGTCCCTGTCATACTGCATGTCCCGGTTACACTGCATGTCCCTGTCATACTGCGTGTCCCTGTCACACTGCGTGTCCCTGTTACACTGCATGTTCCTGTCACACTGCATGTCCCTGTTACACTGCGTGTCCCTGTCATATTATGTGTCCCTGTCACACTGCGTGTCCCTGTTACACTGCATGTCCCTGTCATACTGCATGTCCCTGTTACACTGCGTGTCCCTGTTACACTGCATGTCCCTATCACACTGCGTGTCCCTGTCACACTGCGTGTCCCTGTCATACTGCGTGTGCCTGTTACACTGCATGTCCCTGTCACACTGCGTGTCCCTGTTACACTGCGTGTCCCTGTTATACTGCATGTCTCTGTTACACTGCATGTCCCTGTCATACTGCATGTCCCGGTTACACTGCATGTCCCTGTCATACTGCGTGTCCCTGTCACACTGCGTGTCCCTGTTACACTGCATGTCCCCGTTACACTGCATGTCCCTGTTACACTGCGTGTCCCTGTTACACTGCATGTCCCTGTCATACTGCATGTCCCTGTCATACTGCGTGTCCCTGTCACACAGCATGTCCCTGTCACACTGCATGTCTCTATCACACTGCATGTCCCTGTCATACTGCATGTCCCTGTTACACTGCATGTCCCTGTTACACTGCATGTCTCTGTTACTCTGCATGTCTCTGTCACACTGCATGTTCCTATTACACTGCATGTCCCTGTTACACTGCATGTCCCTGTCACACTGCATGTCTCTGTTACACTGCGTGTCCCTGTTACACTGCATGTCTCTGTCACACTGCATGTTCCTGTTACACTGCATGTCCCTGTTACACTGCATGGCCCTGTCACACTGCATGTCCCTGTTACCCTGCGTGTCCCTGTTACACTGCATGTCTCTGTTACACTGCATGTCTCTGTCACACTGCAGGTCCCTGTTACCCTGCGTGTCCCTGTTACACTGCATGTCCCTGTTACACTGCATGTCTCTGTCACACTGCATGTCCCTGTCATACTGCATGTCCCTGTTACACTGCATGTCCCTGTTACACTGCATGTCTCTGTTACACTGCATGTCCCTGTTACACAGCATGTCCCTCTTACCCTGCATGTCCCTGTTACACTGCATGTCCCTGTTACACAGCATGTCCCTCTTACCCTGCAGGTCCCTGTTACACTGCATGTACCTGTTACACTGCATGTCCCTGTTACACACCATGTCCCTCTTACCCTGCATGTCCCTGTTACACAGCATGTCCCTGTTACTCTGCGTGTCCCTGTCACACTGCATGTCTCTGTTGCGCTGCATGTCCCTGTCACACTGCATGTCGTTGTTACACTGCATGTCCCTGTTACACTGCAAGTCCCTGTCACACTGCATGTCCTTGTTACACTGCATGTCTCTGTTACACTGCATGTCCCAGTTACACAGCATGTCCCTCTTACCCTGCATGTCCCTCTTATCCTGCATGTCCCTGTCACATTGCATGTCCTTGTTGCACTGCATGTCCCTGTTACACTGCTTGTCCCTGTTACACTGCGTGTCCTTGTTACACTGCATGTCTCTGTCACACTGCATGTCCCTGTCACACTGCATGTCTCTGTTGCGCTGCATGTCCCTGTCACACTGCATGTCTCTGTTACGCTGCATGTCCCTGTCACACTGCATGTCCCTGTCACACTGCATGTCCCTGTTACACTGTGTGTCCCTGTTACACTGTGTGCCCTTGTTATACTGCGTGTCCTTGTTACACTGTATGTCTGTGTTTCACTGCATGTCCCTGTTACACTGTGTGTCCCTGTTACACTGCATGTCCTTGTTACACTGCATGTCCCTGTTACAATGTGTGTCCCTGTTACACTGTGTGTCCTTGTTACACTGCGTGTCCTTGTTACAGTGTATGTCTGTGTTTCACTGCATGTCCCTGTTACACTGTGTGTCCTTGTTACACTGCATGTCCCTGTTACACTGCATGTCCCTGTCACACTGCATGTCCTTGTTACACTGCATGTCACTGTCACACTGCATGTCCCTGTTACACTGCGTGTCCCTGTCACACTGCATGCCTCTGTTACACTGCATGTCTCTGTTACACGGTGTGTCCCTGTCCCACTGCATGTCCCTGTTACACTGCATGTCCCTGTTACACTGCGTGTCCTTGTTACACTGCATGTCCCTGTTACACTGCATGTCCCTGTTACACTGCGTGTCCTTGCTACACTGCATGTCCCTGTTACACTGCGTGTCCTTGTTACAATGCATGTCCCTGTTACACTGCGTGTCCTTGTTACAATGCATGTCCCTGTTACACTGCGTGTCTCTGTTACACGACATGTCCCTGTTACACGTGCATGTCCCTGTTACACTGCATGTTACTGTTACACTGCATGTCCCTGTGATACTGCGTGTCCCTGTCACACTGCGTGTCCCTGTTACTCTGTGTGTCCCTGTTACACTGCACGTCTCTGTTACACTGCGTGTCCCTGTTACACTGCATGTCCCTGTTACACTGCATGTCTCTGTTATATTGCATGTCCCTGTTACACTGCATGTATCTGTTACACTGCATGTCCCTGTCACACTACATGTCCATGTTACACTGCATGTCCCTGTTACACTGCGTGTCCTTGTTACACTGCGTGTCCTTGTTACAATGAATGTCCCTGTTACACTGCGTGTCCTTGTTACACTGCATGTCTGTGTTTCACTGCATGTCCCAGTTACACTGCGTGTCCCTGTCACACTGCATGTCTCTGTTACACTGCATGTCACTGTCACACTGCATGTCCCTATTACACTGCGTGTCCCTGTTACACTGCATGTCCCTGTTACACTGCATGTCTCTGTTATACTACATGTCTCTGTTACACTGCATGTCCCTGTCACACTGCATGTCCATGTTACACTGCATGTCCCTGTTACACTGCATGTCCTTGTTACACAGCATGTCCTTGTTACAATGAATGTCCCTGTTACACTGCGTGTCCTTGTTACACTGCATGTCTGTGTTTCACTGCAAGTCCCAGTTAAACTGCGTGTCCCTGTCACACTGCATGTCTCTGTTACACTGCATGTCACTGTCACACTGCATGTCCCTAATACACTGCGTGTCCCTGTTACACTTCATGTCCCTGTTACACTGCATGTCTCTGTTATAACGCATGTCTCTGTCACACTGCATGTCTCTGTCACACTGCATGACCCTGTTCCACTACATGTCTCTGTCACACTGCATGTCTCTGTCACACTGCATGTCCCTTTACACTGCATGTCTCTGTCACACTGCATGTCCCAGTTACACTGCATGTCCCTGTTAAACAGCATGTCACGGTCACACTGCATGTCCCTGTTACACAGCATGTCCCTGTTACACTGCATGTCTCTGTTACTCTGCATGTCTCTGTCACACTGCATGTTCCTATTACACTGCATGTCCCTGTTACACTGCATGTCCCTGTCACACTGCATGTCTCTGTTACACTGCGTGTCCCTGTTACACTGCATGTCTCTGTCACACTGCATGTTCCTGTTACACTGCATGTCCCTGTTACACTGCATGGCCCTGTCACACTGCATGTCCCTGTCATACTGCGTGTCCCTGTTACACTGCATGTCTCTGTTACACTGCATGTCTCTGTCACACTGCAGGTCCCTGTTACCCTGCGTGTCCCTGTTACACTGCATGTCCCTGTTACACTGCATGTCTCTGTCACACTGCATGTCCCTGTCATACTGCATGTCCCTGTTACACTGCATGTCCCTGTTACACTGCATGTCTCTGTTACACTGCATGTCCCTGTTACACAGCATGTCCCTCTTACCCTGCATGTCCCTGTTACACTGCATGTCCCTGTTACACAGCATGTCCCTCTTATCCTGCAGGTCCCTGTTACACTGCATGTACCTGTTACACTGCATGTCCCTGTTACACACCATGTCCCTCTTACCCTGCATGTCCCTGTTACACAGCATGTCCCTGTTACTCTGCGTGTCCCTGTCACACTGCATGTCTCTGTTGCGCTGCATGTCCCTGTCACACTGCATGTCGTTGTTACACTGCATGTCCCTGTTACACTGCAAGTCCCTGTCACACTGCATGTCCTTGTTACACTGCATGTCTCTGTTACACTGCATGTGCCAGTTACACAGCATGTCCCTCTTACCCTGCATGTCCCTCTTATCCTGCATGTCCCTGTCACATTGCATGTCCTTGTTGCACTGCATGTCCCTGTTACACTGCTTGTCCCTGTTACACTGCGTGTCCTTGTTACACTGCATGTCTCTGTCACACTGCATGTCCCTGTCACACTGCATGTCTCTGTTGCGCTGCATGTCCCTGTCACACTGCATGTCTCTGTTACGCTGCATGTCCCTGTCACACTGCATGTCCCTGTCACACTGCATGTCCCTGTTACACTGTGTGTCCCTGTTACACTGTGTGCCCTTGTTATACTGCGTGTCCTTGTTACACTGTATGTCTGTGTTTCACTGCATGTCCCTGTTACACTGTGTGTCCCTGTTACACTGCATGTCCTTGTTACACTGCATGTCCCTGTTACAATGTGTGTCCCTGTTACACTGTGTGTCCTTGTTACACTGCATGTCCTTGTTACAGTGTATGTCTGTGTTTCACTGCATGTCCCTGTTACACTGTGTGTCCTTGTTACACTGCATGTCCCTGTTACACTGCATGTCCCTGTCACACTGCATGTCCTTGTTACACTGCATGTCACTGTCACACTGCATGTCCCTGTTACACTGCGTGTCCCTGTCACACTGCATGCCTCTGTTACACTGCATGTCTCTGTTACACGGTGTGTCCCTGTCCCACTGCATGTCCCTGTTACACTGCATGTCCCTGTTACACTGCGTGTCCTTGTTACACTGCATGTCCCTGTTACACTGCATGTCCCTGTTACACTGCGTGTCCTTGCTACACTGCATGTCCCTGTTACACTGCGTGTCCTTGTTACAATGCATGTCCCTGTTACACTGCGTGTCCTTGTTACAATGCATGTCCCTGTTACACTGCGTGTCTCTGTTACACGACATGTCCCTGTTACACGTGCATGTCCCTGTTACACTGCATGTTACTGTTACACTGCATGTCCCTGTGATACTGCGTGTCCCTGTCACACTGCGTGTCCCTGTTACTCTGTGTGTCCCTGTTACACTGCACGTCTCTGTTACACTGCGTGTCCCTGTTACACTGCACGTCTCTGTTACACTGCGTGTCCCTGTTACACTGCATGTCCCTGTTACACTGCATGTCTCTGTTATATTGCATGTCCCTGTTACACTGCATGTATCTGTTACACTGCATGTCCCTGTCACACTACATGTCCATGTTACACTGCATGTCCCTGTTACACTGCGTGTCCTTGTTACACTGCGTGTCCTTGTTACAATGAATGTCCCTGTTACACTGCGTGTCCTTGTTACACTGCATGTCTGTGTTTCACTGCATGTCCCAGTTACACTGCGTGTCCCTGTCACACTGCATGTCTCTGTTACACTGCATGTCACTGTCACACTGCATGTCCCTATTACACTGCGTGTCCCTGTTACACTGCATGTCCCTGTTACACTGCATGTCTCTGTTATACTACATGTCTCTGTTACACTGCATGTCCCTGTCACACTGCATGTCCATGTTACACTGCATGTCCCTGTTACACTGCATGTCCTTGTTACACAGCATGTCCTTGTTACAATGAATGTCCCTGTTACACTGCGTGTCCTTGTTACACTGCATGTCTGTGTTTCACTGCAAGTCCCAGTTAAACTGCGTGTCCCTGTCACACTGCATGTCTCTGTTACACTGCATGTCACTGTCACACTGCATGTCCCTAATACACTGCGTGTCCCTGTTACACTTCATGTCCCTGTTACACTGCATGTCTCTGTTATAACGCATGTCTCTGTCACACTGCATGTCTCTGTCACACTGCATGACCCTGTTCCACTACATGTCTCTGTCACACTGCATGTCTCTGTCACACTGCATGTCCCTTTACACTGCATGTCTCTGTCACACTGCATGTCCCAGTTACACTGCATGTCCCTGTTAAACAGCATGTCACGGTCACACTGCATGTCCCTGTTACACAGCATGTCCCTGTTACACTGCATGTCTCTGTTGCACTGCATGTCCCTGTAACACTGCATGTCCCTGTTACACAGCACGTCCCTCTCACACTGCATGTCTCTGTTACGCTGCATGGCCCTGTAACAGTGCTTCTCCCTGTTTCACTGCACGTCCCTGTTAAACTGAATGTCTCTGTTACACTGCATGTCCCTGTTACACTGCATGTCCCTCTTACACAGCATGTCCCTCTCACACTGCATGTCTCTGTTACGCTGCATGGCCCTGTAACACTGCATGTCCCTGTAACAGTGCTTCTCCCTGTTTCACTGCACGTCCCTGTTACACTGCATATTCCTGTTACACTGCGCATCACGTTTACACTGCATGCCTCTGTCACACTGTATGTCCCTGTTACACTGCATGTCCCTGTTACACTGCATGTTCCTGTTACACTGCGCGTCCCTGTTACACTGCATGCCTCTGTCACACTGCATGTCCCTGTCACACTGCATGTCTCTGTTACACTGCACGCCTCTGTCACACTGTATGTCCCTGTTACACTGCATGCCTCTGTCACACTGTATGTCCCTGTTACACTGCATGTCCCTGTTACACTGCATGCCTCTGTCACACTGCATGTCCCTGTTACACTGCATGCCTCTGTCACACTGTATGTCCCTGTTACACTGCATGTCCCTGTCACACTGCATGTCCCTGTTACTCTGCATGTCTCTGTAACACTGAATGTCCCTGTTACACTGCATGTCTCTGTTACACTGCATGCCTCTGTCACACTGTATGTCCCTGTTACACTGCATGCCTCTGTCACACTGCATGTCCATGTTACACTGCATGTCTCTGTTATAACGCATGTCTCTGTCACACTGCATGTCTCTGTCACACTGCATGTCCCTGTTACACTGCATGTCTCTGTCACACTGCATGTCTCTGTCACACTGCATGTCCCTGTTACTCTGCATGTCTCTGTAACACTGCATGTCCCTGTTACACTGCATGTCTCTGTTACACTGCATGCCTCTGTCACACTGTATGTCCCTGTTACACTGCATGCCTCTGTCACACTGTATGTCGCTGTTACACTGCATGTCCCTGTTAGACTGCATGTCTCTGTTACACTGCATGTCCCTGTTACACTGCGTGTCCCTGTCGCACTGCATGTCCCTGTTACACTGCATGTCCCTGTCACACTGCATGTCCCTGTCACACTGCATGTCCCTGTTACACTGCGTGTCCCTGTCACACTGCATGTCCCTGTTACACAGCATGTCCCTGTTACACTGCATGCCTCTGTCACACTGTATGTCCCTGTTACACTGCATGCCTCTGTCACACTGTATGTCCCTGTTACACTGCATGTCCCTGTCACACTGCATGTCCCTGTCACACTGCATGTCCCTGTTACTCTGCATGTCTCTGTCACACTGCATGTCCCTGTTACACTGCATGTCTCTGTTACACTGCATGCCTCTGTCACACTGTATGTCCCTGTTACACTGCATGCCTCTGTCACACTGTATGTCCCTGTTACACTGCATGTCCCTGTTACACTGCATGTCTCTGTTACACTGCATGTCCCTGTTACACTGCATGTCCCTGTTACACTGCATGTCTCTTTTACACTGCATTGTCCTGTTACACTGCATGTCCCTGTTACACTGTGTGTCCTTGTTACACTGCGTGTCCTTGTTACACTGCATGTCTCCGTTACACTGCATGTCTCTGTTACATGGCATGTCTCTGTTACACTGCATGTCCCCTGATACACTGCATGTACCTGTTACACTGCATGTCCCAGTCACACTGCATGTCTCTGTTACACCGCGCGTCCCTGTTACACTGCATGCCTCTGTCACACTGTATGTCCCTGTTACACTGCATGTCCCTGTCACACTGTGTGTCCTTGTTACACTGCATGTCCCTGTTACACTGCATGTCTCTGTTATACTGCATGCCTCTGTTACACTGCATGTCCCTGTCACACTGCATGTCCATGTTACACTGCATGTCTCTGTTATAACGCATGTCTCTGTCACACTGCATGTCTCTGTCACACTGCATGTCCCTGTTACACTGCATGTCTCTGTCACACTGCATGTCTCTGTCACACTGCATGACCCTGTTACACTGCATGTCTCTGTCACACTGCATGTCTCTGTCACACTGCATGTCCCTGTTACACTGCATTGTCCTGTTACACTGCATGTCCATGTTACACTGCATGTCCCTGTTACACTGCATGTCCCTGTTAAACAGCATGTCCCTGTCACACTGCATGTTACTGTTACACTGCATGTCTCTGTTACACTGCGTGTCCCTGTAACACTGCTTGACCCTGTTTCACTGCACGTCCCTGTTGCACTGAATGTCTCTGTTACACTGCATGTCCCTGTTACACTGCATGCCCCTGTTACACAGCATGTCCCTCTCACACTGCATGTCCCTGTTCGACTGTATGTCCCTGTCACACTGCATGTCTCTGTTACACTGCATGTCCCTGTCACATTGCATGTCTCTGTTACACTGCATGTCCCTGTCACACTGCATGTCTCTGTCACACTGCATGTCCCTGTTACACTGCGTGTTCCTGTTACACTGCGTGTTCCTGTCACACTGCATGTCCCTGTTACACTGCATGTCCTTGTTACACTGTGTGTCTCTGTTACACTGTGTGTCCTTGTTACACTGCATGTCCCTGTTACACTGCATGTCTCTGTTATACGGCATGTCTCTGTTACACTGCATGTCCCTGTCACACTGCATGTCCATGTTACACTGCATGTCCCTGTTACACTGCGTGTCCCTGATACACTGTGTATCCTTGTTACACTGCGTGTCCTTGTTACAGTGTATGTCTGTGTTTCACTGCATGTCCCTGTTACACTGTGTGTCCTTGTTACACTGCATGTCCCTGTTACACTGCATGTCCCTGTCACACTGCATGTCCTTGTTACACTGCATGTCCCTGTCACACTGCATGTCTCTGTTACACTGCGTGTCCCGGTTACACTGCTTTCCCTGTCATACTGCATGTCCCTGTTACACTGCATGTCCCTGTTACACTGCATGTCCCTGTCATACTGCGTGTCCCTGTCACACTGCATGTCCCTGTTACACTGCATGTCCCTGTGATACTGCATGTCCCTGTCACACTGCGTGTCCCTGTCACACTGCGTGTCCCGGTTACACTGCATGTCCCTGTGATACTGCGTGTCCCTGTCACACTGCGTGTCCCTGTTACACTGCATGTCCCTGTCATACTGCGTGTCCCTGTCACACTGCATGTCCCTGTTACACTGCATGTCCCTGTGATACTGCGTGTCCCTGTCACACTGCGTGTCCCTGTTACACTGCGTGTCCCTGTCATACTATGTGTCCCTGTCACACTGCGTGTCCCTGTTACACTGCATGTCCCTGTCATACTGCATGTCCCTGTCATACTGCGGGTCCCTGTCACACTGCATGTCCCTGGTACACTGCATGTCCCTGTTACACTGCATGTCCCTGTTACACTGCGTGTCCCTGTCACACTGCGTGTGCCTGTTACACTGCATGTCCCTGTCACACTGCGTGTCCCTGTCACACTGCATGTCCCTGTCACACTGCATGTCCCTGTTACACTGCATGTCTCTTTTACACTGCATGTCCCTGTCACACTGCATGTCCCTGTTACACTGCGTGTCCCTGTCATACTATGTGTCCCTGTCACACTGCGTGTCCCTGTTACACTGCATGTCCCTGTCATACTGCATGTCCCTGTTACACTGCGTGTCCCTGTTACACTGCATGTCCCTATCACACTGCGTGTCCCTGTCACACTGCGTGTCCCTGTCATACTGCGTGTGCCTGTTACACTGCATGTCCCTGTCACACTGCGTGTCCCTGTCACACTGCGTGTCCCTGTCATACTGCGTGTGCCTGTCACACTGCATGTCCCTGTTACACTGCGTGTCCCTGTTATACTGCATGTCTCTGTTACACTGCATGTCCCTGTCATACTGCATGTCCCGGTTACACTGCATGTCCCTGTCATACTGCGTGTCCCTGTCACACTGCGTGTCCCTGTTACACTGCATGTCCCTGTCACACTGCATGTCCCTGTTACACTGCGTGTCCCTGTCATACTATGTGTCCCTGTCACACTGCGTGTCCCTGTTACACTGCATGTCCCTGTCATACTGCATGTCCCTGTTACACTGCGTGTCCCTGTTACACTGCATGTCCCTATCACACTGCGTGTCCCTGTTACACTGCATGTCCCTGTCATACTGCATGTCCCTGTTACACTGCGTGTCCCTGTTACACTGCATGTCCCTGTCACACTGCATGTCCCTGTTACACTGCGTGTCCCTGTCATACTATGTGTCCCTGTCACACTGCGTGTCCCTGTTACACTGCATGTCCCTGTCATACTGCATGTCCCTGTTACACTGCATGTTACTGTTACACTGCATGTCTCTGTTACACTGCGTGTCCCTGTCACACTGCTTGACCCTGTTTCACTGCACGTCCCTGTTGCACTGAATGTCTCTGTTACACTGCATGTCCCTGTTACACTGCATGCCCCTGTTACACAGCATGTCCCTCTCACACTGCATGTCCCTGTTCGACTGTATGTCCCTGTCACACTGCATGTCTCTGTTACACTGCATGTCCCTGTCACATTGCATGTCTCTGTTACACTGCATGTCCCTGTCACATTGCATGTCTCTGTCACACTGCATGTCCCTGTTACACTGCGTGTTCCTGTTACACTGCGTGTTCCTGTCACACTGTATGTCCCTGTTACACTGCATGTCCTTGTTACACTGTGTGTCTCTGTTACACTGTGTGTCCTTGTTACACTGCATGTCCCTGTTACACTGCATGTCTCTGTTATACGGCATGTCTCTGTTACACTGCATGTCCCTGTCACACTGCATGTCCATGTTACACTGCATGTCCCTGTTACACTGCGTGTCCCTGATACACTGTGTATCCTTGTTACACTGCGTGTCCTTGTTACAGTGTATGTCTGTGTTTCACTGCATGTCCCTGTTACACTGTGTGTCCTTGTTACACTGCATGTCCCTGTTACACTGCATGTCCCTGTCACACTGCATGTCCTTGTTACACTGCATGTCCCTGTCACACTGCATGTCTCTGTTACACTGCGTGTCCCGGTTACACTGCTTTCCCTGTCATACTGCATGTCCCTGTTACACTGCATGTCCCTGTTACACTGCATGTCCCTGTCATACTGCGTGTCCCTGTCACACTGCATGTCCCTGTTACACTGCATGTCCCTGTGATACTGCATGTCCCTGTCACACTGCGTGTCCCTGTCACACTGCGTGTCCCGGTTACACTGCATGTCCCTGTGATACTGCGTGTCCCTGTCACACTGCATGTCCCTGTTACACTGCATGTCCCTGTCATACTGCGTGTCCCTGTCACACTGCATGTCCCTGTTACACTGCATGTCCCTGTGATACTGCGTGTCCCTGTCACACTGCGTGTCCCTGTTACACTGCGTGTCCCTGTCATACTATGTGTCCCTGTCACACTGCGTGTCCCTGTTACACTGCATGTCCCTGTCATACTGCATGTCCCTGTCATACTGCGGGTCCCTGTCACACTGCATGTCCCTGTTACACTGCATGTCCCTGTTACACTGCATGTCCCTGTTACACTGCGTGTCCCTGTCACACTGCGTGTGCCTGTTACACTGCATGTCCCTGTCACACTGCGTGTCCCTGTCACACTGCATGTCCCTGTCACACTGCATGTCCCTGTTACACTGCATGTCTCTTTTACACAGCATGTCCCTGTCACACTGCATGTCCCTGTTACACTGCGTGTCCCTGTCATACTATGTGTCCCTGTCACACTGCGTGTCCCTGTTACACTGCATGTCCCTGTCATACTGCATGTCCCTGTTACACTGCGTGTCCCTGTTACACTGCATGTCCCTATCACACTGCGTGTCCCTGTCACACTGCGTGTCCCTGTCATACTGCGTGTGCCTGTTACACTGCATGTCCCTGTCACACTGCGTGTCCCTGTCACACTGCGTGTCCCTGTCATACTGCGTGTGCCTGTCACACTGCATGTCCCTGTTACTCTGCATGTCTCTGTTACATTGCATGTCTCTGTTACACTGCATGTCCCTGTCATACTGCATGTCCCGGTTACACTGCATGTCCCTGTCATACTGCGTGTCCCTGTCACACTGCGTGTCCCTGTTACACTGCATGTCCCCGTTACACTGCATGTCCCTGTTACACTGCGTGTCCCTCTCACACTGCATGTCCCTGTCATACTGCATGTCCCTGTCATACTGCGTGTCCCTGTCACACAGCATGTCCCTGTCACACTGCATGTCTCTATCACACTGCATGTCCCTGTCATACTGCATGTCCCTGTTACACTGCATGTCCGTGTTACACTGCATGTCTCTGTTACTCTGCATGTCTCTGTCACACTGCATGTTCCTATTACACTGCATGTCCCTGTTACACTGCATGTCCCTGTCACACTGCATGTCTCTGTTACACTGCGTGTCCCTGTTACACTGCATGTCTCTGTCACACTGCATGTTCCTGTTACACTGCATGTCCCTGTTACACTGCATGACCCTGTCACACTGCATGTCCCTGTTACCCTGCGTGTCCCTGTTACACTGCATGTCTCTGTTACACTGCATGTCTCTGTCACACTGCAGGTCCCTGTTACCCTGCGTGTCCCTGTTACACTGCATGTCCCTGTTACACTGCATGTCTCTGTCACACTGCATGTCCCTGTCATACTGCATGTCCCTGTTACACTGCATGTCCCTGTTACACTGCATGTCTCTGTTACACTGCATGTCCCTGTTACACTGCATGACCCTGTCACACTGCATGTCCCTGTTACCCTGCGTGTCCCTGTTACACTGCATGTCTCTGTTACACTGCGTGTCCCTGTTATACTGCATGTCTCTGTTACACTGCATGTCCCTGTCACACTGCATGTCCCGGTTACACTGCGTGTCCCTGTTATACTGCATGTCTCTGTTACACTGCATGTCCCTGTCATACTGCATGTCCCGGTTACACTGCATGTCCCTGTCATACTGCGTGTCCCTGTCACACTGCGTGTCCCTGTTACACTGCATGTCCCTGTCACACTGCATGTCCCTGTTACACTGCGTGTCCCTGTCATACTATGTGTCCCTGTCACACTGCGTGTCCCTGTTACACTGCATGTCCCTGTCATACTGCATGTCCCTGTTACACTGCGTGTCCCTGTTACACTGCATGTCCCTATCACACTGCGTGTCCCTGTCACACTGCGTGTCCCTGTCATACTGCGTGTGCCTGTTACACTGCATGTCCCTGTCACACTGCGTGTCCCTGTCACACTGCGTGTCCCTGTCATACTGCGTGTGCCTGTCACACTGCATGTCCCTGTTACACTGCGTGTCCCTGTTATACTGCATGTCTCTGTTACACTGCATGTCCCTGTCATACTGCATGTCCCGGTTACACTGCATGTCCCTGTCATACTGCGTGTCCCTGTCACACTGCGTGTCCCTGTTACACTGCATGTCCCCGTTACACTGCATGTCCCTGTTACACTGCGTGTCCCTCTCACACTGCATGTCCCTGTCATACTGCATGTCCCTGTCATACTGCGTGTCCCTGTCACACAGCATGTCCCTGTCACACTGCATGTCTCTATCACACTGCA
Source organism: Chiloscyllium plagiosum (assembly GCF_037043375.1). Lineage (NCBI taxonomy): Eukaryota > Metazoa > Chordata > Chondrichthyes > Orectolobiformes > Hemiscylliidae > Chiloscyllium > Chiloscyllium plagiosum. The sequence continues at coordinate 53,053,360 of NW_028270159.1, forward strand.
TGTCCCTGTCATACTGCATGTCCCTGTTACACTGCATGTCCCTGTTACACTGCATGTCTCTGTTACTCTGCATGTCTCTGTCACACTGCATGTTCCTATTACACTGCATGTCCCTGTTACACTGCATGTCCCTGTCACACTGCATGTCTCTGTTACACTGCGTGTCCCTGTTACACTGCATGTCTCTGTCACACTGCATGTTCCTGTTACACTGCATGTCCCTGTTACACTGCATGACCCTGTCACACTGCATGTCCCTGTTACCCTGCGTGTCCCTGTTACACTGCATGTCTCTGTTACACTGCATGTCTCTGTCACACTGCAGGTCCCTGTTACCCTGCGTGTCCCTGTTACACTGCATGTCCCTGTTACACTGCATGTCTCTGTCACACTGCATGTCCCTGTCATACTGCATGTCCCTGTTACACTGCATGTCCCTGTTACACTGCATGTCTCTGTTACACTGCATGTCCCTGTTACACAGCATGTCCCTCTTACCCTGCATGTCCCTGTTACACTGCATGTCCCTGTTACACAGCATGTCCCTCTTACCCTGCAGGTCCCTGTTACACTGCATGTACCTGTTACACTGCATGTCCCTGTTACACAGCATGTCCCTCTTACCCTGCATGTCCCTGTTACACAGCATGTCCCTGTTACTCTGCGTGTCCCTGTCACACTGCATGTCTCTGTTGCGCTGCATGTCCCTGTCACACTGCATGTCGTTGTTACACTGCATGTCCCTGTTACACTGCAAGTCCCTGTCACACTGCATGTCCTTGTTACACTGCATGTCTCTGTTACACTGCATGTCCCAGTTACACAGCATGTCCCTCTTACCCTGCATGTCCCTCTTATCCTGCATGTCCCTGTCACATTGCGTGTCCTTGTTTCACTGCATGTCCCTGTTACACTGCTTGTCCCTGTTACACTGCGTGTCCTTGTTACACTGCATGTCTCTGTCACACTGCATGTCCCTGTCACACTGCATGTCTCTGTTGCGCTGCATGTCCCTGTCACACTGCATGTCTCTGTTACGCTGCATGTCCCTGTCACACTGCATGTCCCTGTCACACTGCATGTCCCTGTTACACTGTGTGTCCCTGTTACACTGTGTGCCCTTGTTATACTGCGTGTCCTTGTTACACTGTATGTCTGTGTTTCACTGCATGTCCCTGTTACACTGTGTGTCCCTGTTACACTGCATGTCCTTGTTACACTGCATGTCACTGTTACAATGTGTGTCCCTGTTACACTGTGTGTCCTTGTTACACTGCGTGTCCTTGTTACAGTGTATGTCTGTGTTTCACTGCATGTCCCTGTTACACTGTGTGTCCTTGTTACACTGCATGTCCCTGTTACACTGCATGTCCCTGTCACACTGCATGTCCTTGTTACACTGCATGTCACTGTCACACTGCATGTCCCTGTTACACTGCGTGTCCCTGTCACACTGCATGCCTCTGTTACACTGCATGTCTCTGTTACACGGTGTGTCCCTGTCCCACTGCATGTCCCTGTTACACTGCATGTCCCTGTTACACTGCGTGTCCTTGTTACACTGCATGTCCCTGTTACACTGCATGTCCCTGTTACACTGCGTGTCCTTGCTACACTGCATGTCCCTGTTACACTGCGTGTCCTTGTTACAATGCATGTCCCTGTTACACTGCGTGTCCTTGTTACAATGCATGTCCCTGTTACACTGCGTGTCTCTGTTACACGACATGTCCCTGTTACACGTGCATGTCCCTGTTACACTGCATGTTACTGTTACACTGCATGTCCCTGTGATACTGCGTGTCCCTGTCACACTGCTTGTCCCTGTTACTCTGTGTGTCCCTGTTACACTGCACGTCTCTGTTACACTGCATGTCCCTGTCACACTACATGTCCATGTTACACTGCATGTCCCTGTTACACTGCGTGTCCTTGTTACACTGCATGTCTGTGTTTCACTGCATGTCCCAGTTACACTGCGTGTCCCTGTCACACTGCATGTCTCTGTTACACTGCATGTCACTGTCACACTGCATGTCCCTATTACACTGCGTGTCCCTGTTACACTGCATGTCCCTGTTACACTGCATGTCTCTGTTATACTACATGTCTCTGTTACACTGCATGTCCCTGTCTCACTGCATGTCCATGTTACACTGCATGTCCCTGTTACACTGCATGTCCTTGTTACACAGCATGTCCTTGTTACAATGAATGTCCCTGTTACACTGCGTGTCCTTGTTACACTGCATGTCTGTGTTTCACTGCAAGTCCCAGTTACACTGCGTGTCCCTGTCACACTGCATGTCTCTGTTACACTGCATGTCACTGTCACACTGCATGTCCCTAATACACTGCGTGTCCCTGTTACACTTCATGTCCCTGTTACACTGCATGTCTCTGTTATAACGCATGTCTCTGTCACACTGCATGTCTCTGTCACACTGCATGACCCTGTTCCACTACATGTCTCTGTCACACTGCATGTCTCTGTCACACTGCATGTCCCTTTACACTGCATGTCTCTGTCACACTGCATGTCCCAGTTACACTGCATGTCCCTGTTAAACAGCATGTCACGGTCACACTGCATGTCCCTGATACACAGCATGTCCCTGTTACACTGCATGTCTCTGTTGCACTGCATGTCCCTGTAACACTGCATGTCCCTGTTACACAGCACGTCCCTCTCACACTGCATGTCTCTGTTACGCTGCATGGCCCTGTAACAGTGCTTCTCCCTGTTTCACTGCACGTCCCTGTTAAACTGAATGTCTCTGTTACACTGCATGTCCCTGTTACACTGCATGTCCCTCTTACACAGCATGTCCCTCTCACACTGCATGTCTCTGTTACGCTGCATGGCCCTGTAACACTGCATGTCCCTGTAACAGTGCTTCTCCCTGTTTCACTGCACGTCCCTGTTACACTGCATGTTCCTGTTACACTGCGCATCACGTTTACACTGCATGCCTCTGTCACACTGTATGTCCCTGTTACACTGCATGTCCCTGTTACACTGCATGTTCCTGTTACACTGCGCGTCCCTGTTACACTGCATGCCTCTGTCACACTGCATGTCCCTGTCACACTGCATGTCTCTGTTACACTGCACGCCTCTGTCATACTGTATGTCCCTGTTACACTGCATGCCTCTGTCACACTGTATGTCCCTGTTACACTGCATGTCCCTGTTACACTGCATGCCTCTGTCACACTGTATGTCCCTGTTACACTGCATGCCTCTGTCACACTGTATGTCCCTGTTACACTGCATGTCCCTGTCACACTGCATGTCCCTGTTACTCTGCATGTCTCTGTAACACTGCATGTCCCTGTTACACTGCATGTCTCTGTTACACTGCATGCCTCTGTCACACTGTATGTCCCTGTTACACTGCATGCCTCTGTCACACTGTATGTCGCTGTTACACTGCATGTCCCTGTTAGACTGCATGTCTCTGTTACACTGCATGTCCCTGTTACACTGCGTGTCCCTGTCGCACTGCATGTCCCTGTTACACTGCATGTCCCTGTCACACTGCATGTCCCTGTCACACTGCATGTCCCTGTTACACTGCGTGTCCCTGTCACACTGCATGTCCCTGTTACACAGCATGTCCCTGTTACACTGCATGCCTCTGTCACACTGTATGTCCCTGTTACACTGCATGCCTCTGTCACACTGTATGTCCCTGTTACACTGCATGTCCCTGTCACACTGCATGTCCCTGTCACACTGCATGTCCCTGTTACTCTGCATGTCTCTGTCACACTGCATGTCCCTGTTACACTGCATGTCTCTGTTACACTGCATGCCTCTGTCACACTGTATGTCCCTGTTACACTGCATGCCTCTGTCACACTGTATGTCCCTGTTACACTGCATGTCCCTGTTACACTGCATGTCTCTGTTACACTGCATGTCCCTGTTACACTGCATGTCCCTGTTACACTGCATGTCTCTTTTACACTGCATTGTCCTGTTACACTGCATGTCCCTGTTACACTGCGTGTCCTTGTTACACTGCGTGTCCTTGTTACACTGCATGTCTCCGTTACACTGCATGTCTCTGTTACATGGCATGTCTCTGTTACACTGCATGTCCCCTGATACACTGCATGTACCTGTTACACTGCATGTCCCAGTCACACTGCATGTCTCTGTTACACCGCGCGTCCCTGTTACACTGCATGCCTCTGTCACACTGTATGTCCCTGTTACACTGCATGTCCCTGTCACACTGTGTGTCCTTGTTACACTGCATGTCCCTGTTACACTGCATGTCTCTGTTATACTGCATGCCTCTGTTACACTGCATGTCCCTGTCACACTGCATGTCCATGTTACACTGCATGTCTCTGTTATAACGCATGTCTCTGTCACACTGCATGTCTCTGTCACACTGCATGTCCCTGTTACACTGCATGTCTCTGTCACACTGCATGTCTCTGTCACACTGCATGACCCTGTTACACTGCATGTCTCTGTCACACTGCATGTCTCTGTCACACTGCATGTCCCTGTTACACTGCATTGTCCTGTTACAGTGCATGTCCATGTTACACTGCATGTCCCTGTTACACTGCATGTCCCTGTTACACTGCATGTCTCTGTCACACTGCATGTCCCTGTTACACTGCATGTCCCTGTTACACTGCATGTCCCTGTTAAACAGCATGTCCCTGTCACACTGCATGTTACTGTTACACTGCATGTCTCTGTTACACTGCGTGTCCCTGTAACACTGCTTGACCCTGTTTCACTGCACGTCCCTGTTGCACTGAATGTCTCTGTTACACTGCATGTCCCTGTTACACTGCATGCCCCTGTTACACAGCATGTCCCTCTCACACTGCATGTCCCTGTTCGACTGTATGTCCCTGTCACACTGCATGTCTCTGTTACACTGCATGTCCCTGTCACATTGCATGTCTCTGTTACACTGCATGTCCCTGTCACACTGCATGTCTCTGTCACACTGCATGTCCCTGTTACACTGCGTGTTCCTGTTACACTGCGTGTTCCTGTCACACTGCATGTCCCTGTTACACTGCATGTCCTTGTTACACTGTGTGTCTCTGTTACACTGTGTGTCCTTGTTACACTGCATGTCCCTGTTACACTGCATGTCTCTGTTATACGGCATGTCTCTGTTACACTGCATGTCCCTGTCACACTGCATGTCCATGTTACACTGCATGTCCCTGTTACACTGCGTGTCCCTGATACACTGTGTATCCTTGTTACACTGCGTGTCCTTGTTACAGTGTATGTCTGTGTTTCACTGCATGTCCCTGTTACACTGTGTGTCCTTGTTACACTGCATGTCCCTGTTACACTGCATGTCCCTGTCACACTGCATGTCCTTGTTACACTGCATGTCCCTGTCACACTGCATGTCTCTGTTACACTGCGTGTCCCGGTTACACTGCTTTCCCTGTCATACTGCATGTCCCTGTTACACTGCATGTCCCTGTTACACTGCATGTCCCTGTCATACTGCGTGTCCCTGTCACACTGCATGTCCCTGTTACACTGCATGTCCCTGTGATACTGCATGTCCCTGTCACACTGCGTGTCCCTGTCACACTGCGTGTCCCGGTTACACTGCATGTCCCTGTGATACTGCGTGTCCCTGTCACACTGCATGTCCCTGTTACACTGCATGTCCCTGTCATACTGCGTGTCCCTGTCACACTGCATGTCCCTGTTACACTGCATGTCCCTGTGATACTGCGTGTCCCTGTCACACTGCGTGTCCCTGTTACACTGCGTGTCCCTGTCATACTATGTGTCCCTGTCACACTGCGTGTCCCTGTTACACTGCATGTCCCTGTCATACTGCATGTCCCTGTCATACTGCGGGTCCCTGTCACACTGCATGTCCCTGTTACACTGCATGTCCCTGTTACACTGCGTGTCCCTGTCACACTGCGTGTGCCTGTTACACTGCATGTCCCTGTCACACTGCGTGTCCCTGTCACACTGCATGTCCCTGTCACACTGCATGTCCCTGTTACACTGCATGTCTCTTTTACACTGCATGTCCCTGTCACACTGCATGTCCCTGTTACACTGCGTGTCCCTGTCATACTATGTGTCCCTGTCACACTGCGTGTCCCTGTTACACTGCATGTCCCTGTCATACTGCATGTCCCTGTTACACTGCGTGTCCCTGTTACACTGCATGTCCCTATCACACTGCGTGTCCCTGTCACACTGCGTGTCCCTGTCATACTGCGTGTGCCTGTTACACTGCATGTCCCTGTCACACTGCGTGTCCCTGTCACACTGCGTGTCCCTGTCATACTGCGTGTGCCTGTCACACTGCATGTCCCTGTTACACTGCGTGTCCCTGTTATACTGCATGTCTCTGTTACACTGCATGTCCCTGTCATACTGCATGTCCCGGTTACACTGCATGTCCCTGTCATACTGCGTGTCCCTGTCACACTGCGTGTCCCTGTTACACTGCATGTCCCCGTTACACTGCATGTCCCTGTTACACTGCGTGTCCCTCTCACACTGCATGTCCCTGTCATACTGCATGTCCCTGTCATACTGCGTGTCCCTGTCACACAGCATGTCCCTGTCACACTGCATGTCTCTATCACACTGCATGTCCCTGTCATACTGCATGTCCCTGTTACACTGCATGTCCCTGTTACACTGCATGTCTCTGTTACTCTGCATGTCTCTGTCACACTGCATGTTCCTATTACACTGCATGTCCCTGTTACACTGCATGTCCCTGTCACACTGCATGTCTCTGTTACACTGCGTGTCCCTGTTACACTGCATGTCTCTGTCACACTGCATGTTCCTGTTACACTGCATGTCCCTGTTACACTGCATGACCCTGTCACACTGCATGTCCCTGTTACCCTGCGTGTCCCTGTTACACTGCATGTCTCTGTTACACTGCATGTCTCTGTCACACTGCAGGTCCCTGTTACCCTGCGTGTCCCTGTTACACTGCATGTCCCTGTTACACTGCATGTCTCTGTCACACTGCATGTCCCTGTCATACTGCATGTCCCTGTTACACTGCATGTCCCTGTTACACTGCATGTCTCTGTTACACTGCATGTCCCTGTTACACAGCATGTCCCTCTTACCCTGCATGTCCCTGTTACACTGCATGTCCCTGTTACACAGCATGTCCCTCTTACCCTGCAGGTCCCTGTTACACTGCATGTACCTGTTACACTGCATGTCCCTGTTACACAGCATGTCCCTCTTACCCTGCATGTCCCTGTTACACAGCATGTCCCTGTTACTCTGCGTGTCCCTGTCACACTGCATGTCTCTGTTGCGCTGCATGTCCCTGTCACACTGCATGTCGTTGTTACACTGCATGTCCCTGTTACACTGCAAGTCCCTGTCACACTGCATGTCCTTGTTACACTGCATGTCTCTGTTACACTGCATGTCCCAGTTACACAGCATGTCCCTCTTACCCTGCATGTCCCTCTTATCCTGCATGTCCCTGTCACATTGCGTGTCCTTGTTTCACTGCATGTCCCTGTTACACTGCTTGTCCCTGTTACACTGCGTGTCCTTGTTACACTGCATGTCTCTGTCACACTGCATGTCCCTGTCACACTGCATGTCTCTGTTGCGCTGCATGTCCCTGTCACACTGCATGTCTCTGTTACGCTGCATGTCCCTGTCACACTGCATGTCCCTGTCACACTGCATGTCCCTGTTACACTGTGTGTCCCTGTTACACTGTGTGCCCTTGTTATACTGCGTGTCCTTGTTACACTGTATGTCTGTGTTTCACTGCATGTCCCTGTTACACTGTGTGTCCCTGTTACACTGCATGTCCTTGTTACACTGCATGTCCCTGTTACAATGTGTGTCCCTGTTACACTGTGTGTCCTTGTTACACTGCGTGTCCTTGTTACAGTGTATGTCTGTGTTTCACTGCATGTCCCTGTTACACTGTGTGTCCTTGTTACACTGCATGTCTCTGTCACACTGCATGTCCCTGTTACACTGCATGTTCCTGTTACACTGCATGTCCCTGTTAAACAGCATGTCCCTGTCACACTGCATGTTACTGTTACACTGCATGTCTCTGTTACACTGCGTGTCCCTGTAACACTGCTTGACCCTGTTTCACTGCACGTCCCTGTTGCACTGAATGTCTCTGTTACACTGCATGTCCCTGTTACACTGCATGCCCCTGTTACACAGCATGTCCCTCTCACACTGCATGTCCCTGTTCGACTGTATGTCCCTGTCACACTGCATGTCTCTGTTACACTGCATGTCCCTGTCACATTGCATGTCTCTGTTACACTGCATGTCCCTGTCACACTGCATGTCTCTGTTACACTGCATGTCCCTGTCACACTGCATGTCCCTGTTACACTGCGTGTTCCTGTCACACTGCATGTCCCTGTTACACTGCATGTCCTTGTTACACTGTGTGTCTCTGTTACACTGTGTGTCCTTGTTACACTGCATGTCCCTGTTACACTGCATGTCTCTGTTATACGGCATGTCTCTGTTACACTGCATGTCCCTGTCACACTGCATGTCCATGTTACACTGCATGTCCCTGTTACACTGCGTGTCCTTGTCACACAGCATGTCCTTGTTACAATGAATGTCCCTGTTACACTGCGTGTCCTTGTTACACTGCATGTCTGTGTTTCACTGCAAGTCCCAGTTACACTGCGTGTCCCTGTCACACTGCATGTCTCTGTTACACTGCATGTCACTGTCACACTGCATGTCCCTATTACATTGCGTGTCCCTGTTACACTTCTTGTCCCTGTTACACTGCATGTCTCTGTTATAACGCATGTCTCTGTCACACTGCATGTCTCTGTCACACTGCATGTCCCTGTTACACTGCATGTCTCTGTCACACTGCATGTCTCTGTCACACTGCATGACCCTGTTACACTGCATGTCTCTGTCACACTGCATGTCTCTGTCACACTGCATGTCCCTGTTACACTGCATTGTCCTGTTACACTGCATGTCCCTGTTACACTGCGTGTCCTTGTTACACTGCGTGTCCTTGTTACACTGCATGTCTCCATTACACTGCATGTCTCTGTTACATGGCATGTCTCTGTTACACTGCATGTCCCCTGATACACTGCATGTACCTGTTACACTGCATGTCCCAGGCACACTGCATGTCTCTGTTACACCGCGCGTCCCTGTTACACTGCATGCCTCTGTCACACTGTATGTCCCTGTTACACTGCATGTCCCTGTTACACTGCATGTCCCCGTTACACTGCGTGTCCCTGTCACACTGCATGTCCTTGTTACACTGTATGTCCCTGTCACACTGCATGTCCCTGTTACACTGCGTGTCCCTGTCACACTGCATGCCTCTGTTACACTGCATGTCTCTGTTACACTGCATGTCTCTGTTACACTGCATGTCCATGTTACACTGCATGTTCCTGTTACACTGCATGTCCCTGTTACACTGCATGTCTCTGTCACACTGCATGTCTCTGTCACACTGCATGTCCCTGTTACACTGCATGTCACTGTCACACTGCATGTCCCTGTTACACTGCATGTCCCTGTTAAACAGCATGTCCCTGTCATACTGCATGCCCCTGTTACACTGCATGTCCCTGTTACACTGATTGTCCCTGTCACACTGCACGTCCCTGTTACACTGCATGCCTCTGTTACACTGCATGTCTCTGTTACACTGCATGTCTCTGTTACACTGCATGTCCATGTTACACTGCATGTCCCTGTTACACTGCATGTCCCTGTTACACTGCATGTCTCTGTCACACTGCATGTCCCTGTTACACTGCATGTCCCTGTTACACTGCATGTCCCTGTTAAACAGCATGTCCCTGTCACACTGCATGCACCTGTTACACAGCATGTCTCTGTTACACTGCGTGTCCCTGTAACACTGCTTGACCCTGTTTCACTGCACGTCCCTGTTGCACTGAATGTCTCTGTTACACTGCATGTCCCTGTTACACTGCATGTCCCTGTTACACAGCATGTCCCTCTCACACTGCATGTCCCTGTTCGACTGTATGTCCCGTCACACTGCATGTCTCTGTTACACTGCATGTCCCTGTCACATTGCATGTCTCTGTTACACTGCATGTCCCTGTCACACTGCATGTCTCTGTTACACTGCATGTCCCTGTCACACTGCATGTCCCTGTTACACTGCGTGTTCCTATCACACTGCATGTCCCTGTTACACTGCATGTCCTTGTTATACTGTGTGTCTCTGTTACACTGTGTGTCCTTGTTACACTGCATGTCCCTGTTACACTGCATTGTCCCGTTACACTGCATGTCCCTGTTACACTGCGTGTCCTTGTTACACTGCGTGTCCTTGTTACACTGTATGTCTGTGTTTCACTGCATGTCCCTGTTACACTGCATGTCCCTGTTACACTGTGTGTCCCTGTTAAACTGTGTGTCCTTGTTACACTGCGAGTCTTTGTTACAGTGTATGTCTGTGTTTCACTGCATGTCCCTGTTACACTGTGTGTCCTTGTTACACTGCATGTCCCTGTTACACTGCATGTCCTTGTTACACTGCATTTCACTGTTACACTGCATGTCTCTGTTACACTGCATGTCCCTATTACACTGCGTGTCCTTGTTACACTGCATGTCCCTGTTACACTGCGTGTCCTTGTTACACTGCGTGACCCTGTCACACTGCATTTTCCTGTTACACTGCATGTCCCTGTTACACTGTGTGTCCTTGTTACACTGCATGTCCCTGTTACACTGTGTGTCCTTGTAACACTGCATGTCTGTGTTTCACTGTGTGTCCTTCTCACACTGCATTTTCCTGTTACACTGCATGTCCCTGTTACACTGCGTGTCCTTGTTACACTACAGGTCTGTGTTTCACTGCATGTCCCTGTCACACTGCATGTCCCGGTTACACTGCATGTCCCTGTTACACTGCATATCCCTGTTACACTGCGTGTCCCTGTTACACTGCATGTCCCTGTCACACTGCATGTCCCTGTCACACTGCGTGTCCCTGTTACCCTGCGTGTCCCTGTTACACTGCATGTCCCTGTCACACTGCATGTCCCTGTCACACTGCGTGTCCCTGTTACACTGCATGTCCCTGTTCGACTGTATGTCTCTGTTACACTGCATGTCCCTGTCACATTGCATGTCTCTGTTACACTGCATGTCCCTGTCACACTGCATGTCTCTGTTACACTGCATGTCCTTGTTACACTGTGTGTCTCTGTTACACTGTGTGTCCTTGTTACACTGCATGTCCCTGTTACACTGCATGTCCCTGTTACACTGCATTGTCCTGTTACACTGCATGTCCCTGTTACACTGCGTGTCCTTGTTACACTGCGTGTCCTTGTTACACTGTATGTCTGTGTTTCACTGCATGTCCCTGTTACACTGTGTTTCCCTGTTACACTGCATGTCCTTGTTACACTGCATGTCCCTGTTACACTGTGTGTCCCTGTTAAACTGTGTGCTTTTGTTACACTGCGAGTCTTTGTTACAGTGTATGTCTGTGTTTCACTGCATGTCCCTGTTACACTGTGTGTCCTTGTTACACTGCATGTCCCTGTTACACTGCATGTCCTTGCTACACTGCATTTCACTGTCACACTGCATGTCTCTGTTACACTGCATGTCCCTGTTACACTGTGTGTCCTTGTTACACTGCATGTCCCTGTTACACTGCGTGTCCTTGTTACACTGCGTGACCCTTTCACACTGCATTTTCCTGTTACACTGCATGTCCCTGTTACACTGTGTGTCCTTGTTACACTGCATGTCCCTGTTACACTGTGTGTTCTTGTAACACTGCATGTCTGTGTTTCACTGTGTGTCCCTCTCACACTGCATTTTCCTGTTACACTGCATGTCCCTGTTACACTGCGTGTACTTGTTACACTACAGGTCTGTGTTTCACTGCATGTCCCTGTCACACTGCATGTCCCGGTTACACTGCATGTCCCTGTTACACTGCATGTCCCTGTTACACTGCGTGTCCCTGTTACACTGCATGTCCCTGTCACACTGCATGTCCCTGTCACACTGCGTGTCCCTGTTACCCTGCGTGTCCTTGTTACACTGCATGTCCCTGTCACACTGCATGTCCCTGTCACACTGCGTGTCCCTGTTACACTGCATGTCCCTGTTCGACTGTATGTCTCTGTTACACTGCATGTCCCTGTCATATTGCATGTCTCTGTTACACTGCATGTCCCTGTCACACTGCATGTCTCTGTTACACTGCATGTCCCTGTTACACTGCATGTCCCTGTTACACTGCGTGTTCCTGTCACACTGCATGTCCCTGTTACACTGCGTGTCCTTGTTACACTGTGTGTCTCTGTTACACTGTGTGTCCTTGTTACACTGCATGTCCCTGTTACACTGCATGTCCCTGTTACACTGCATTGTCCTGATACACTGCATGTCCCTGTTACACTGCGTATCCTTGTTACACTGCATGTCTGTGTTTCACTGCATGTCCCTGTTACACTGTGTGTCTCTGTTACACTGTGTGTCCTTGTTACACTGCATGTCCCTGTTACTCTGCATGTCCCTGTTACACTGCATTGTCCTGCTACACTGCATGTCCCTGTTACACTCCGTGTCCTTGTTACACTGCATGTCTGTGTTTCACTGCATGTCCCTGTTACACTGTGTGTCCTTGTTACACTGCGTGTCCTTGTTACAGTGTATGTCTGTGTTTCACTGCATGTCCCTGTTACACTGTGTGTCCTTGTTACACTGCATGTCCCTGTTACACTGCATGTCCTTGTTACACTGCGTGTTCCTGTCACACTGCATGTCCATGTTACACTGCGTGTCCTTGTTACACTGTATGTCTGTGTTTCACTGCATGTCCCTGTTACACTGCATGTCCCTGTTACACTGTGTGTCCTTGTTACACTGCATGTCCCTGTTACACTGCATGACCCTGTTACACTGCATTGTCCTGATACACTGCATGTCCCTGTTACACTGCGTGTCCTTTTTACACTGTATGTCTGTGTTTCACTACATGTCCCTGTTACACTGTGTGTCCCTGTTACACTGCATGTCCCTGTTACACTGTGTGTCCCTGTTACACAGTGTGTCCTTGTTACACTGCGTGTCCTTGTTACAGTGTATGTCTGTGTTTCACTGCATGTCCCTGTTACACTGTGTGTCCTTGTTACACTGCATGTCCCTGTTACACTGTGTGTCCTTGTTACACTGCATGTCCCTGTTACACTGCATGTCCCTGTTACACTGCATGTCCCTGTTACACTGCGTGTCCTTGTTACACTGCATGTCCCTGTTACACTGCGTGACCCTGTCACACTGCATTTTCCTGTTACACTGCATGTCTCTGTTACACTGCGTGTCCTTGTTACACTGCATGGCCCTGTTACACTGCGTGTCCTTGTTACACTGCATGTCTGTGTTTCACTGCATGTCCCTGTCACACTGCATGTCCCGGTTACACTGCATGTCCCTGTTACACTGCATGTCCCTGTTACACTGCGTGTCCCTGTCACACTGCGTGTCCCTGTTGCCCTGCATGTCCCTGTTACACTGCAGGTCGCTGTCACACTGCATGTCCCTGTCACACTGCGTGTCCCTGTTACACTGCATGTCCCTGTTACAATGCGTGTCCCTGTTACACTGCATGTCCCTGTCACACTGCATGTCCCTGTTACACTCCATGTCCCTCTTACCCTGCGTGTCCCTATTACACTGCATGTCCCTGTTACACTGCGTGTTCCTGTTACACTGCATGCCCTTCTTACAATGCATGTCTGCGTTTCATCCATGTCCCTGTCACACTGCGTGTCCCTGTTACACTGCATGTCACTGTTACACTGCATGTCCCTGTTACACTGCGCGTCCCTGTCACACTGCATGTCTCTGTTACACTGCATGTCCCTGTTACACTGCATGTCCCGGTTACACTGCATGTCCCTGTTACACTGAGCGTCCCTGTCGCACTGAATGCCTCGGTTACACTGCATGTCTGTGTTTCACTGCATGTCCCTGTTACACTGCATGTCCCTGTTACACTGCATGTCCCTGTCACACTGCATGTCCCCGTTACACTGCATGTCCCTGTCACACTGCCTGTCCCTGTTCCACTGCATGTCTCTGTTACACTGCGTGTCCCTGTTACACTGCATGTCCCTGTCACACTGCATGTCCCTGTTTCACTGCATGTCTCTGTTACACTGCATGTCCCTGTTACACTGCATGTCCCTGTTACACTGCATGTCCCTATTACACTGCATGTTCCTGTTACACTGCATGTCCCTGTCACATTGCGTGTCCCTGTTTCACTGCATGTCTCTGTTACACTGCATGTCGCTGTTACACTGCATGTCTCTGTTACACTGCATGTCCCTGATACACTGCATGTTCCTGTTACACTGCATGCCTCTGTTACACTGTATGTCCCTGTCACACTGCATGTCCCTGTTACACTGCGTGTCCCTGTCACACTGCATGCCTCTGTTACACTGCATGTCTCTGTTACACTGCATGTCTCTGTTACACTGCATGTCCATGTTACACTGCATGTTCCTGTTACACTGCATGTCCCTGTTACACTGCATGTCTCTGTCACACTGCATGTCTCTGTCACACTGCATGTCCCTGTTACACTGCATGTCTCTGTCACACTGCATGTCCCTGTTACACTTCATGTCCCTGTTAAACAGCGTGTCCCTGTCATACTGAATGTTCCTGTTACACTGCATGTCTCTGTTACACTGCGTGTCCCTCTCACACTGCATGTCCCTGTTACACTGCATGTCCCTGTTACAATGCATGTCTGTGTTACACTGCATGTTCCTGTTACACTGCATGTCTCTGTTACACTGCGTGTCCCTGTCACACTGCATGTCCCTTTCACACTGCATGTCGCTGTTACACTGCATGTCTCTGTTACACTACATGCCTCTGTTACACTGCATGTCCCTGTTACACTGCGTGTCCCTCTCACACTGCATGTCCCTGTTACACTGCATGTCCCTGTTACACTGCATGTCCCTGTTACACTTTGTGTCCTTGTTACACTACATGTCCCTGTTACACTGTGTGTTCTTGTAACACTGCATGTCTGTGTTTCACTGTGTGTCCCTCTCACACTGCATTTTCCTGTTACACTGCATGTCCCTGTTACACTGCGTGTACTTGTTACACTACAGGTCTGTGTTTCACTGCATGTCCCTGTCACACTGCATGTCCCGGTTACACTGCATGTCCCTGTTACACTGCATGTCCCTGTTACACTGCGTGTCCCTGTTACACTGCATGTCCCTGTCACACTGCATGTCCCTGTCACACTGCGTGTCCCTGTTACCCTGCGTGTCCCTGTTACACTGCATGTTCCTGTCACACTGCATGTCCCTGTCACACTGCGTGTCCCTGTTACACTGCATGTCCCTGTTCGACTGTATGTCTCTGTTGCACTGCATGTCCCTGTCACATTGCATGTCTCTGTTACACTGCATGTCCCTGTCACACTGCATGTCTCTGTTACACTGCATGTCCCTGTTCCACTGCATGTCTCTGTTACACTGCGTGTCCCTGTTACACTGCATGTCCCTGTCACACTGCATGTCCCTGTTTCACTGCATGTCTCTGTTACACTGCATGTCCCTGTTACACTGCATGTCCCTGTTACACTGCATGTCCCTATTACACTGCATGTTCCTGTTACACTGCATGTCCCTGTCACACTGCGTGTCCCTGTTTCACTGCATGTCTCTGTTACACTGCATGTCGCTGTTACACTGCATGTCTCTGTTACACTGCATGTCCCTGATACACTGCATGTTCCTGTTACACTGCATGCCTCTGTTACACTGTATGTCCCTGTCACACTGCATGTCCCTGTTACACTGCGTGTCCCTGTCACACTGCATGCCTCTGTTACACTGCATGTCTCTGTTACACTGCATGTCTCTGTTACACTGCATGTCCATGTTACACTGCATGTTCCTGTTACACTGCATGTCCCTGTTACACTGCATGTCTCTGTCACACTGCATGTCTCTGTCACACTGCATGTCCCTGTTACACTGCATGTCTCTGTCACACTGCATGTCCCTGTTACACTTCATGTCCCTGTTAAACAGCGTGTCCCTGTCATACTGAATGTTCCTGTTACACTGCATGTCTCTGTTACACTGCGTGTCCCTCTCACACTGCATGTCCCTGTTACACTGCATGTCCCTGTTACAATGCATGTCTGTGTTACACTGCATGTTCCTGTTACACTGCATGTCTCTGTTACACTGCGTGTCCCTGTCACACTGCATGTCCCTTTCACACTGCATGTCGCTGTTACACTGCATGTCTCTGTTACACTACATGCCTCTGTTACACTGCATGTCCCTGTTACACTGCGTGTCCCTCTCACACTGCATGTCCCTGTTACACTGCATGTCCCTGTTACACTGCATGTCCCTGTTACACTTTGTGTCCTTGTTACACTACATGTCCCTGTTACACTGTGTGTTCTTGTAACACTGCATGTCTGTGTTTCACTGTGTGTCCCTCTCACACTGCATTTTCCTGTTACACTGCATGTCCCTGTTACACTGCGTGTACTTGTTACACTACAGGTCTGTGTTTCACTGCATGTCCCTGTCACACTGCATGTCCCGGTTACACTGCATGTCCCTGTTACACTGCATGTCCCTGTTACACTGCGTGTCCCTGTTACACTGCATGTCCCTGTCACACTGCATGTCCCTGTCACACTGCGTGTCCCTGTTACCCTGCGTGTCCCTGTTACACTGCATGTTCCTGTCACACTGCATGTCCCTGTCACACTGCGTGTCCCTGTTACACTGCATGTCCCTGTTCGACTGTATGTCTCTGTTGCACTGCATGTCCCTGTCACATTGCATGTCTCTGTTACACTGCATGTCCCTGTCACACTGCATGTCTCTGTTACACTGCATGTCCCTGTTACACTGCATGTCCCTGTTACACTGCGTGTTCCTGTCACACTGCATGTCCCTGTCACACTGCGTGTCCCTGTTACACTGCATGTCCCTGTTCGACTGTATGTCTCTGTTACACTGCATGTCCCTGTCACATTGCATGTCTCTGTTACACTGCATGTCCCTGTCACACTGCATGTCTCTGTTACACTGCATGTCCCTGTTACACTGCATGTCCCTGTTACACTGCGTGTTCCTGTCACACTGCATGTCCCTGTTACACTGCGTGTCCTTGTTACACTGTGTGTCTCTGTTACACTGTGTGTCCTTGTTACACTGCATGTCCCTGTTACACTGCATGTCCCTGTTACACTGCATTGTCCTGATACACTGCATGTCCCTGTTACACTGCGTGTCCTTGTTACACTGCATGTCTGTGTTTCACTGCATGTCCCTGTTACACTGTGTGTCTCTGTTACACTGTGTGTCCTTGTTACACTGCATGTCCCTGTTACACTGCATTGTCTTGCTACACTGCATGTCCCTGTTACACTCCGTGTCCTTGTTACACTGCATGTCTGTGTTTCACTGCATGTCCCTGTTACACTGTGTGTCCTTGTTACACTGCGTGCCCTTGTTACAGTGTATGTCTGTGTTTCACTGCATGTCCCTGTTACACTGTGTGTCCTTGTTACACTGCATGTCCCTGTTACACTGCATGTCCTTGTTACACTGCGTGATCCTGTCACACTGCATGTCCATGTTACACTGCGTGTCCTTGTTACACTGTATGTCTGTGTTTCACTGCATGTCCCTGTTACACTGCATGTCCCTGTTACACTGTGTGTCCTTGTTACACTGCATGTCCCTGTTACACTGCATGACCCTGTTACACTGCATTGTCCTGATACACTGCATGTCCCTGTTACACTGCGTGTCCTTTTTACACTGTATGTCTGTGTTTCACTACATGTCCCTGTTACACTGTGTGTCCCTGTTACACTGCATGTCCCTGTTACACTGTGTGTCCCTGTTACACAGTGTGTCCTTGTTACACTGCGTGTCCTTGTTACAGTGTATGTCTGTGTTTCACTGCATGTCCCTGTTACACTGTGTGTCCTTGTTACACTGCATGTCCCTGTTACACTGTGTGTCCTTGTGACACTGCATGTCCCTGTTACACTGCATGTCGTTGTTACACTGCATGTCCCTGTTACACTGCGTGTCCTTGTTACACTGCATGTCCCTGTTACACTGCGTGACCCTGTCACACTGCATTTTCCTGTTACACTGCATGTCTCTGTTACACTGCGTGTCCTTGTTACACTGCATGGCCCTGTTACACTGCGTGTCCTTGTTACACTGCATGTCTGTGTTTCACTGCATGTCCCTGTCACACTGCATGTCCCGGTTACACTGCATGTCCCTGTTACACTGCATGTCCCTGTTACACTGCGTGTCCCTGTCACACTGCGTGTCCCTGTTGCCCTGCATGTCCCTGTTACACTGCAGGTCTCTGTCACACTGCATGTCCCTGTCACACTGCGTGTCCCTGTTACACTGCATGTCCCTGTTACAATGCGTGTCCCTGTTACACTGCATGTCCCTGTCACACTGCATGTCCCTGTTACACTCCATGTCCCTCTTACCCTGCGTGTCCCTATTACACTGCATGTCCCTGTTACACTGCGTGTTCCTGTTACACTGCATGCCCTTCTTACAATGCATGTCTGCGTTTCATCCATGTCCCTGTCACACTGCGTGTCCCTGTTACACTGCATGTCACTGTTACACTGCATGTCCCTGTTACACTGCGCGTCCCTGTCACACTGCATGTCTCTGTTACACTGCATGTCCCTGTTACACTGCATGTCCCGGTTACACTGCATGTCCCTGTTACACTGAGCGTCCCTGTCGCACTGAATGCCTCGGTTACACTGCATGTCTGTGTTTCACTGCATGTCCCTGTTACACTGCATGTCCCTGTTACACTGCATGTCCCTGTCACACTGCATGTCCCCGTTACACTGCATGTCCCTGTCACACTGCCTGTCCCTGTTCCACTGCATGTCTCTGTTACACTGCGTGTCCCTGTTACACTGCATGTCCCTGTCACACTGCATGTCCCTGTTTCACTGCATGTCTCTGTTACACTGCATGTCCCTGTTTCACTGCATGTCCCTGTTACACTGCATGTCCCTATTACACTGCATGTTCCTGTTACACTGCATGTCCCTGTCACACTGCGTGTCCCTGTTTCACTGCATGTCTCTGTTACACTGCATGTCGCTGTTACACTGCATGTCTCTGTTACACTGCATGTCCCTGATACACTGCATGTTCGTGTTACACTGCATGCCTCTGTTACACTGTATGTCCCTGTTACACTGCATGTCCCTGTTACACTGCGTGTCCCTGTCACACTGCATGCCTCTGTTACACTGCATGTCTCTGTTACACTGCATGACTCTGTTACACTGCATGTCCATGTTACACTGCATGTTCCTGTTACACTGCATGTCCCTGTTACACTGCATGTCTCTGTCACACTGCATGTCTCTGTCACACTGCATGTCCCTGTTACACTGCATGTCTCTGTCACACTGCATGTCCCTGTTACACTTCATGTCCCTGTTAAACAGCATGTCCCTGTCATACTGAATGTTCCTGTTACACTGCATGTCTCTGTTACACTGCGTGTCCCTCTCACACTGCATGTCCCTGTTACACTGCATGTCCCTGTTACATTGCATGTCTGTGTTACACTGCATGTTCCTGTTACACTGCATGTCTCTGTTACACTGCGTGTCCCTGTCACACTGCATGTCCCTTTCACACTGCATGTCGCTGTTACACTGCATGTCTCTGTTACACTACATGCCTCTGTTACACTGCATGTCCCTGTTACACTGCGTGTCCCTCTCACACTGCATGTCCCTGTTACACTGCATGTCCCTGTTACAATGCATGTCTCTGTTACACTGCATGTTCCTGTTACACTGCATGTCTCTGTTACACTGCGTGTCCCTGTCACACTGCATGTCCCTTTTACACTGCATGTCCCTGTTACACTGCATGTCTCTGTTACACTGCATGTCTCTGTTACACTGCATGTCCATGTTACACTGCATGTTCCTGTTACACTGCATGTCCCTGTTACACTGCATGTCCCTGATACACTGCATGTCTCTGTCACACTGCATGTCCCTGTTACACTGCATGTCTCTGTCACACTGCATGTCCCTGTTACACTTCATGTCCCTGTTAAACAGCATGTCCCTGTCATACTGCATGTTCCTGTTACACTGCATGTCTCTGTTACACTGCGTGTCCCTCTCACACTGCATGTCCCTGTTACACTGCATGTCCCTGTTACAATGCATGTCTCTGTTACACTGCATGTTCCTGTTACACTGCATGTCTCTGTTACACTGCGTGTCCCTGTCACACTGCATGTCCCTTTTACACTGCCTGTCCCTGTTACACTGCATGTCTCTGTTACACTACATGCCTCTGTTACACTGCATGTCCCTGTTACACTGCGTGTCCCTGTCACACTGCATGTCCCTGTTACACTGCATTCCCTATCACACTGCATGTCTGTGTTTCACTGCATGGCTGTGTTTCACTGCATGTCTCTGTTATACTGCATGTTCCTGTTACACTGCATGTCCCTGTTACACTGCATATCCCTGTTACACTGCATGCCTCTGTTACACTGCATGTCCCTGTCACACTGCATGTCCCTGTTACACTGCATGCCCCTGTTACACTGCATGTCCCTATCTCACTGCATGTCCCCGTTACACTGCATGTCCCTGTCACACTGCCTGTCCCTGTTCCACTGCATGTCTCTGTTACACTGCGTGTCCCTGTTACACTGCATGTCCCTGTTACACTGCATGTCCCTGTTTCACTGCATGTCTCTGTTACACTGCATGTCCCTGTTACACTGCATGTCCCTGTTACACTGCATGTCCCTATTACACTGCATGTTCCTGTTACACTGCATGTCCCTGTCACACTGCGTGTCCCTGTTTCACTGCATGTCTCTGTTACACTGCATGTCCCTGTTACACTGCATGTCCTTGTTACACTGCATGTCCCTGTTACACTGCGTGTCCTTGTTACACTGCATGTCCCTGTTACACTGCGTGACCCTGTCACACTGCATTTTCCTGTTACACTGCATGTCTCTGTTACACTGCGTGTCCTTGTTACACTGCATGTCCCTGTTACACTGTGTGGACTTGTAACACTGCATGTCTGTGTTTCACTGTGTGTCCCTCTCACACTGCATTTTCCTGTTACACTGCATGTCTCTGTTACACTGCGTGTCCTTGTTACACTGCATGGCCCTGTTACACTGCATGTCCTTGTTACACTGCATTTCACTGTTACACTGCATGTCTCTGTTACACTGCATGTCCCTATTACACTGCGTGTCCTTGTTACACTGCATGTCCCTGTTACACTGCGTGTCCTTGTTACACTACAGGTCTGTGTTTCACTGCATGTCCCTGTCACACTGCATGTCCCGGTTACACTGCATGTCCCTGTTACACTGCATATCCCTGTTACACTGCGTGTCCCTGTTACACTGCATGTCCCTGTCACACTGCATGTCCCTGTCACACTGCGTGTCCCTGTTACCCTGCGTGTCCCTGTTACACTGCATGTCCCTGTCACACTGCATGTCCCTGTCACACTGCGTGTCCCTGTTACACTGCATGTCCCTGTTCGACTGTATGTCTCTGTTACACTGCATGTCCCTGTCACATTGCATGTCTCTGTTACACTGCATGTCCCTGTCACACTGCATGTCTCTGTTACACTGCATGTCCTTGTTACACTGTGTGTCTCTGTTACACTGTGTGTCCTTGTTACACTGCATGTCCCTGTTACACTGCATGTCCCTGTTACACTGCATTGTCCTGTTACACTGCATGTCCCTGTTACACTGCGTGTCCTTGTTACACTGCGTGTCCTTGTTACACTGTATGTCTGTGTTTCACTGCATGTCCCTGTTACACTGTGTTTCCCTGTTACACTGCATGTCCTTGTTACACTGCATGTCCCTGTTACACTGTGTGTCCCTGTTAAACTGTGTGCTTTTGTTACACTGCGAGTCTTTGTTACAGTGTATGTCTGTGTTTCACTGCATGTCTCTGTTACACTGTGTGTCCTTGTTACACTGCATGTCCCTGTTACACTGCATGTCCTTGTTACACTGCATTTCACTGTCACACTGCATGTCTCTGTTACACTGCATGTTCCTGTTACACTGTGTGTCCTTGTTACACTGCATGTCCCTGTTACACTGCGTGTCCTTGTTACACTGCGTGACCCTTTCACACTGCATTTTCCTGTTACACTGCATGTCCCTGTTACACTGTGTGTCCTTGTTACACTGCATGTCCCTGTTACACTGTGTGTTCTTGTAACACTGCATGTCTGTGTTTCACTGTGTGTCCCTCTCACACTGCATTTTCCTGTTACACTGCATGTCCCTGTTACACTGCGTGTACTTGTTACACTACAGGTCTGTGTTTCACTGCATGTCCCTGTCACACTGCATGTCCCGGTTACACTGCATGTCCCTGTTACACTGCATGTCCCTGTTACACTGCGTGTCCCTGTTACACTGCATGTCCCTGTCACACTGCATGTCCCTGTCACACTGCGTGTCCCTGTTACCCTGCGTGTCCCTGTTACACTGCATGTCCTTGTCACACTGCATGTCCCTGTCACACTGCGTGTCCCTGTTACACTGCATGTCCCTGTTCGACTGTATGTCTCTGTTACACTGCATGTCCCTGTCACATTGCATGTCTCTGTTACACTGCATGTCCCTGTCACACTGCATGTCTCTGTTACACTGCATGTCCCTGTTACACTGCATGTCCCTGTTACACTGCGTGTTCCTGTCACACTGCATGTCCCTGTTACACTGCGTGTCCTTGTTACACTGTGTGTCTCTGTTACACTGTGTGTCCTTGTTACACTGCATGTCCCTGTTACACTGCATGTCCCTGTTACACTGCATTGTCCTGATACACTGCATGTCCCTGTTACACTGCGTATCCTTGTTACACTGCATGTCTGTGTTTCACTGCATGTCCCTGTTACACTGTGTGTCTCTGTTACACTGTTTGTCCTTGTTACACTGCATGTCCCTGTTACTCTGCATGTCCCTGTTACACTGCATTGTCCTGCTACACTGCATGTCCCTGTTACACTCCGTGTCCTTGTTACACTGCATGTCTGTGTTTCACTGCATGTCCCTGTTACACTGTGTGTCCTTGTTACACTGCGTGTCCTTGTTACAGTGTATGTCTGTGTTTCACTGCATGTCCCTGTTACACTGTGTGTCCTTGTTACACTGCATGTCCCTGTTACACTGCATGTCCTTGTTACACTGCGTGTTCCTGTCACACTGCATGTCCATGTTACACTGCGTGTCCTTGTTACACTGTATGTCTGTGTTTCACTGCATGTCCCTGTTACACTGCATGTCCCTGTTACACTGTGTGTCCTTGTTACACTGCATGTCCCTGTTACACTGCATGACCCTGTTACACTGCATTGTCCTGATACACTGCATGTCCCTGTTACACTGCGTGTCCTTTTTACACTGTATGTCTGTGTTTCACTACATGTCCCTGTTACACTGTGTGTCCCTGTTACACTGCATGTCCCTGTTACACTGTGTGTCCCTGTTACACAGTGTGTCCTTGTTACACTGCGTGTCCTTGTTACACTGTATGTCTGTGTTTCACTGCATGTCCCTGTTACACTGTGTTTCCCTGTTACACTGCATGTCCTTGTTACACTGCATGTCCCTGTTACACTGTGTGTCCCTGTTAAACTGTGTGCTTTTGTTACACTGCGAGTCTTTGTTACAGTGTATGTCTGTGTTTCACTGCATGTCTCTGTTACACTGTGTGTCCTTGTTACACTGCATGTCCCTGTTACACTGCATGTCCTTGTTACACTGCATTTCACTGTCACACTGCATGTCTCTGTTACACTGCATGTTCCTGTTACACTGTGTGTCCTTGTTACACTGCATGTCCCTGTTACACTGCGTGTCCTTGTTACACTGCGTGACCCTTTCACACTGCATTTTCCTGTTACACTGCATGTCCCTGTTACACTGTGTGTCCTTGTTACACTGCATGTCCCTGTTACACTGTGTGTTCTTGTAACACTGCATGTCTGTGTTTCACTGTGTGTCCCTCTCACACTGCATTTTCCTGTTACACTGCATGTCCCTGTTACACTGCGTGTACTTGTTACACTACAGGTCTGTGTTTCACTGCATGTCCCTGTCACACTGCATGTCCCGGTTACACTGCATGTCCCTGTTACACTGCATGTCCCTGTTACACTGCGTGTCCCTGTTACACTGCATGTCCCTGTCACACTGCATGTCCCTGTCACACTGCGTGTCCCTGTTACCCTGCGTGTCCCTGTTACACTGCATGTCCCTGTCACACTGCATGTCCCTGTCACACTGCGTGTCCCTGTTACACTGCATGTCCCTGTTCGACTGTATGTCTCTGTTACACTGCATGTCCCTGTCACATTGCATGTCTCTGTTACACTGCATGTCCCTGTCACACTGCATGTCTCTGTTACACTGCATGTCCCTGTTACACTGCATGTCCCTGTTACACTGCGTGTTCCTGTCACACTGCATGTCCCTGTTACACTGCGTGTCCTTGTTACACTGTGTGTCTCTGTTACACTGTGTGTCCTTGTTACACTGCATGTCCCTGTTACACTGCATGTCCCTGTTACACTGCATTGTCCTGATACACTGCATGTCCCTGTTACACTGCGTATCCTTGTTACACTGCATGTCTGTGTTTCACTGCATGTCCCTGTTACACTGTGTGTCTCTGTTACACTGTTTGTCCTTGTTACACTGCATGTCCCTGTTACTCTGCATGTCCCTGTTACACTGCATTGTCCTGCTACACTGCATGTCCCTGTTACACTCCGTGTCCTTGTTACACTGCATGTCTGTGTTTCACTGCATGTCCCTGTTACACTGTGTGTCCTTGTTACACTGCGTGTCCTTGTTACAGTGTATGTCTGTGTTTCACTGCATGTCCCTGTTACACTGTGTGTCCTTGTTACACTGCATGTCCCTGTTACACTGCATGTCCTTGTTACACTGCGTGTTCCTGTCACACTGCATGTCCATGTTACACTGCGTGTCCTTGTTACACTGTATGTCTGTGTTTCACTGCATGTCCCTGTTACACTGCATGTCCCTGTTACACTGTGTGTCCTTGTTACACTGCATGTCCCTGTTACACTGCATGACCCTGTTACACTGCATTGTCCTGATACACTGCATGTCCCTGTTACACTGCGTGTCCTTTTTACACTGTATGTCTGTGTTTCACTACATGTCCCTGTTACACTGTGTGTCCCTGTTACACTGCATGTCCCTGTTACACTGTGTGTCCCTGTTACACAGTGTGTCCTTGTTACACTGCGTGTCCTTGTTACAGTGTATGTCTGTGTTTCACTGCATGTCCCTGTTACACTGTGTGTCCTTGTTACACTGCATGTCCCTGTTACACTGTGTGTCCTTGTTACACTGCATGTCCCTGTTACACTGCATGTCCTTGTTACACTGCATGTCCCTGTTACACTGCGTGTCCTTGTTACACTGCATGTCCCTGTTACACTGCGTGACCCTGTCACACTGCATTTTCCTGTTACACTGCATGTCTCTGTTACACTGCGTGTCCTTGTTACACTGCATGGCCCTGTTACACTGCGTATCCTTGTTACACTGCATGTCTGTGTTTCACTGCATGTCCCTGTCACACTGCATGTCCCGGTTACACTGCATGTCCCTGTTACACTGCATGTCCCTGTTACACTGCGTGTGCCTGTCACACTGCGTGTCCCTGTTGCCCTGCATGTCCCTGTTACACTGCAGGTCGCTGTCACACTGCATGTCCCTGTCACACTGCGTGTCCCTGTTACACTGCATGTCCCTGTTACAATGCGTGTCCCTGTTACACTGCATGTCCCTGTCACACTGCATGTCCCTGTTACACTCCATGTCCCTCTTACCCTGCGTGTCCCTATTACACTGCATGTCCCTGTTACACTGCGTGTTCCTGTTACACTGCATGCCCTTCTTACAATGCATGTCTGCGTTTCATCCATGTCCCTGTCACACTGCGTGTCCCTGTTACACTGCATGTCACTGTTACACTGCATGTCCCTGTTACACTGCGCGTCCCTGTCACACTGCATGTCTCTGTTACACTGCATGTCCCTGTTACACTGCATGTCCCGGTTACACTGCATGTCCCTGTTACACTGAGCGTCCCTGTCGCACTGAATGTCCCTGTTTCACTGCATGTCTCTGTTACACTGCATGTCCCTGTTACACTGCATGTCCCTATTACACTGCATGCCCTTCTTACAATGCATGTCTGCGTTTCATCCATGTCCCTGTCACACTGCGTGTCCCTGTTACACTGCATGTCACTGTTACACTGCATGTCCCTGTTACACTGCGCGTCCCTGTCACACTGCATGTCTCTGTTACACTGCATGTCCCTGTTACACTGCATGTCCCGGTTACACTGCATGTCCCTGTTACACTGAGCGTCCCTGTCGCACTGAATGCCTCGGTTACACTGCATGTCCCTGTTACACTGCATGTCCCTGTTACACTGCATGTCCCTGTCACACTGCATGTCCCCGTTACACTGCATGTCCCTGTCACACTGCCTGTCCCTGTTCCACTGCATGTCTCTGTTACACTGCGTGTCCCTGTTACACTGCATGTCCCTGTCACACTGCATGTCCCTGTTTCACTGCATGTCTCTGTTACACTGCATGTCCCTGTTACACTGCATGTCCCTGTTACACTGCATGTCCCTATTACACTGCATGTTCCTGTTACACTGCATGTCCCTGTCACACTGCGTGTCCCTGTTTCACTGCATGTCTCTGTTACACTGCATGTCGCTGTTACACTGCATGTCTCTGTTACACTGCATGTCCCTGATACACTGCATGTTCCTGTTACACTGCATGCCTCTGTTACACTGTATGTCCCTGTCACACTGCATGTCCCTGTTACACTGCGTGTCCCTGTCACACTGCATGGCTCTGTTACACTGCATGTCTCTGTTACACTGCATGTCTCTGTTACACTGCATGTCCATGTTACACTGCATGTTCCTGTTACACTGCATGTCCCTGTTACACTGCATGTCTCTGTCACACTGCATGTCTCTGTCACACTGCATGTCCCTGTTACACTGCATGTCTCTGTCACACTGCATGTCCCTGTTACACTTCATGTCCCTGTTAAACAGCGTGTCCCTGTCATACTGAATGTTCCTGTTACACTGCATGTCTCTGTTACACTGCGTGTCCCTCTCACACTGCATGTCCCTGTTACACTGCATGTCCCTGTTACAATGCATGTCTGTGTTACACTGCATGTTCCTGTTACACTGCATGTCTCTGTTACACTGCGTGTCCCTGTCACACTGCATGTCCCTTTCACACTGCATGTCGCTGTTACACTGCATGTCTCTGTTACACTACATGCCTCTGTTACACTGCATGTCCCTGTTACACTGCGTGTCCCTCTCACACTGCATGTCCCTGTTACACTGCATGTCCCTGTTACACTGCATGTCCCTGTTACACTTTGTGTCCTTGTTACACTGCATGTCCCTGTTACACTGTGTGTTCTTGTAACACTGCATGTCTGTGTTTCACTGTGTGTCCCTCTCACACTGCATTTTCCTGTTACACTGCATGTCCCTGTTACACTGCGTGTACTTGTTACACTACAGGTCTGTGTTTCACTGCATGTCCCTGTCACACTGCATGTCCCGGTTACACTGCATGTCCCTGTTACACTGCATGTCCCTGTTACACTGCGTGTCCCTGTTACACTGCATGTCCCTGTCACACTGCATGTCCCTGTCACACTGCGTGTCCCTGTTACCCTGCGTGTCCCTGTTACACTGCATGTCCCTGTCACACTGCATGTCCCTGTCACACTGCGTGTCCCTGTTACACTGCATGTCCCTGTTCGACTGTATGTCTCTGTTACACTGCATGTCCCTGTCACATTGCATGTCTCTGTTACACTGCATGTCCCTGTCACACTGCATGTCTCTGTTACACTGCATGTCCCTGTTACACTGCATGTCCCTGTTACACTGCGTGTTCCTGTCACACTGCATGTCCCTGTCACACTGCGTGTCCCTGTTACACTGCAGGTCCCTGTTCGACTGTATGTCTCTGTTACACTGCATGTCCCTGTCACATTGCATGTCTCTGTTACACTGCATGTCCCTGTCACACTGCATGTCTCTGTTACACTGCATGTCCCTGTTACACTGCATGTCCCTGTTACACTGCGTGTTCCTGTCACACTGCATGTCCCTGTTACACTGCGTGTGCTTGTTACACTGTGTGTCTCTGTTACACTGTGTGTCCTTGTTACACTGCATGTCCCTGTTACACTGCATGTCCCTGTTACACTGCATTGTCCTGATACACTGCATGTCCCTGTTACACTGCGTGTCCTTGTTACACTGCATGTCTGTGTTTCACTGCATGTCCCTGTTACACTGTGTGTCTCTGTTACACTGTGTGTCCTTGTTACACTGCATGTCCCTGTTACACTGCATGTCCCTGTTACACTGCATTGTCCTGCTACACTGCATGTCCCTGTTACACTCCGTGTCCTTGTTACACTGCATGTCTGTGTTTCACTGCATGTCCCTGTTACACTGTGTGTCCTTGTTACACTGCGTGTCCTTGTTACAGTGTATGTCTGTGTTTCACTGCATGTCCCTGTTACACTGTGTGTCCTTGTTACACTGCATGTCCCTGTTACACTGCATGTCCTTGTTACACTGCGTGTTCCTGTCACACTGCATGTCCATGTTACACTGTGTGTCCTTGTTACACTGCATGTCCTTGTTACACTGCATTGTCCTGATACACTGCATGTCCCTGTTACACTGCGTGTCCTTTTTACACTGTATGTCTGTGTTTCACTACATGTCCCTGTTACACTGTGTGTCCCTGTTACACTGCATGTCCCTGTTACACTGTGTGTCCCTGTTACACAGTGTGTCCTTGTTACACTGCGTGTCCTTGTTACAGTGTATGTCTGTGTTTCACTGCATGTCCCTGTTACACTGTGTGTCCTTGTTACACTGCATGTCCCTGTTACACTGTGTGTCCTTGTGACACTGCATGTCCCTGTTACACTGCATGTCCTTGTTACACTGCATGTCCCTGTTACACTGCGTGTCCTTGTTACACTGCATGTCCCTGTTACACTGCGTGACCCTGTCACACTGCATTTTCCTGTTACACTGCATGTCTCTGTTACACTGCGTGTCCTTGTTACACTGCATGGCCCTGTTACACTGCGTGTCCCGGTTACACTGCATGTCCCTGTTACACTGCATGTCCCTGTTACACTGCGTGTCCCTGTCACACTGCGTGTCCCTGTTGCCCTGCATGTCCCTGTTACACTGCAGGTCCCTGTCACACTGCATGTCCCTGTCACACTGCGTGTCCCTGTTACACTGCATGTCCCTGTTACAATGCGTGTCCTTGTTACACTGCATGTCCCTGTCACACTGCATGTCCCTGTTACACTCCATGTCCCTCTTACCCTGCGTGTCCCTATTACACTGCATGTCCCTGTTACACTGCGTGTTCCTGTTACACTGCATGCCCTTCTTACAATGCATGTCTGCGTTTCATCCATGTCCCTGTCACACTGCGTGTCCCTGTTACACTGCATGTCACTGTTACACTGCATGTCCCTGTTACACTGCACGTCCCTGTCACACTGCATGTCTCTGTTACACTGCATGTCCCTGTTACACTGCATGTCCCGGTTACACTGCATGTCCCTGTTACACTGAGTGTCCCTGTCGCACTGAATGCCTCGGTTACACTGCATGTCTGTGTTTCACTGCATGTCCCTGTTACACTGCATGTCCCTGTTACACTGCATGTCCCTGTCACACTGCATGTCCCCGTTACACTGCATGTCCCTGTCACACTGCCTGTCCCTGTTCCACTGCATGTCTCTGTTACACTGCGTGTCCCTGTTACACTGCATGTCCCTGTCACACTGCATGTCCCTGTTTCACTGCATGTCTCTGTTACACTGCATGTCCCTGTTACACTGCATGTCCCTGTTACACTGCATGTCCCTGTTACACTGCATGTTCCTGTTACACTGCATGTCCCTGTCACACTGCGTGTCCCTGTTTCACTGCATGTCTCTGTTACACTGCATGTCGCTGTTACACTGCATGTCTCTGTTACACTGTATGTCCCTGTTACACTGCATGTTCGTGTTACACTGCATGTCCCTGTCACACTGCATGCCTCTGTTACACTGCATGTCTCTGTTACACTGCATGACTCTGTTACACTGCATGTCCATGTTACACTGCATGTTCCTGTTACACTGCATGTCCCTGTTACACTGCATGTCTCTGTCACACTGCATGTCTCTGTCACACTGCATGTCCCTGTTACACTGCATGTCTCTGTCACACTGCATGTCCCTGTTACACTTCATGTCCCTGTTAAACAGCATGTCCCTGTCATACTGAATGTTCCTGTTACACTGCATGTCTCTGTTACACTGCGTGTCCCTCTCACACTGCATGTCCCTGTTACACTGCATGTCCCTGTTACATTGCATGTCTGTGTTACACTGCATGTTCCTGTTACACTGCATGTCTCTGTTACACTGCGTGTCCCTGTCACACTGCATGTCCCTTTCACACTGCATGTCGCTGTTACACTGCATGTCTCTGTTACACTACATGCCTCTGTTACACTGCATGTCCCTGTTACACTGCGTGTCCCTCTCACACTGCATGTCCCTGTTACACTGCATGTCCCTGTTACAATGCATGTCTCTGTTACACTGCATGTTCCTGTTACACTGCATGTCTCTGTTACACTGCGTGTCCCTGTCACACTGCATGTCCCTTTTACACTGCATGTCCCTGTTACACTGCATGTCTCTGTTACACTGCATGTCTCTGTTACACTGCATGTCTCTGTTACACTGCATGTCCATGTTACACTGCATGTTCCTGTTACACTGCATGTCCCTGTTACACTGCATGTCCCTGATACACTGCATGTCTCTGTCACACTGCATGTCCCTGTTACACTGCATGTCTCTGTCACACTGCATGTCCCTGTTACACTTCATGTCCCTGTTAAACAGCATGTCCCTGTCATACTGCATGTTCCTGTTACACTGCATGTCTCTGTTACACTGCGTGTCCCTCTCACACTGCATGTCCCTGTTACACTGCATGTCCCTGTTACAATGCATGTCTCTGTTACACTGCATGTTCCTGTTACACTGCATGTCTCTGTTACACTGCGTGTCCCTGTCACACTGCATGTCCCTTTTACACTGCCTGTCCCTGTTACACTGCATGTCTCTGTTACACTACATGCCTCTGTTACACTGCATGTCCCTGTTACACTGCGTGTCCCTGTCACACTGCATGTCCCTGTTACACTGCATTCCCTATCACACTGCATGTCTGTGTTTCACTGCATGGCTGTGTTTCACTGCATGTCTCTGTTATACTGCATGTTCCTGTTACACTGCATGTCCCTGTTACACTGCATATCCCTGTTACACTGCATGCCTCTGTTACACTGCATGTCCCTGTCACACTGCATGTCCCTGTTACACTGCATGCCCCTGTTACACTGCATGTCCCTATCTCACTGCATGTCCCCGTTACACTGCATGTCCCTGTCACACTGCCTGTCCCTGTTCCACTGCATGTCTCTGTTACACTGCGTGTCCCTGTTACACTGCATGTCCCTGTTACACTGCATGTCCCTGTTTCACTGCATGTCTCTGTTACACTGCATGTCCCTGTTACACTGCATGTCCCTGTTACACTGCATGTCCCTATTACACTGCATGTTCCTGTTACACTGCATGTCCCTGTCACACTGCGTGTCCCTGTTTCACTGCATGTCTCTGTTACACTGCATGTCCCTGTTACACTGCATGTCCTTGTTACACTGCATGTCCCTGTTACACTGCGTGTCCTTGTTACACTGCATGTCCCTGTTACACTGCGTGACCCTGTCACACTGCATTTTCCTGTTACACTGCATGTCTCTGTTACACTGCGTGTCCTTGTTACACTGCATGTCCCTGTTACACTGCGTGGACTTGTAACACTGCATGTCTGTGTTTCACTGTGTGTCCCTCTCACACTGCATTTTCCTGTTACACTGCATGTCTCTGTTACACTGCGTGTCCTTGTTACACTGCATGGCCCTGTTACACTGCGTGTCCTTGTTACACTGCATGTCTGTGTTTCACTGCATGTCCCTGTCACACTGCATGTCCTGGTTACACTGCATGTCCCTGTTACACTGCATGTCCCTGTAACACTGCGTGTCCCTGTCACACTGCATGTCCCTGTTACAATGCGTGTCCCTGTTACCCTGCATGTTCCTGTTACACTGCGTGTCCCTGTTACCCTGCATGTCCCTGTTACACTGCAGGTCCCTGTCACACTGCATGTCCCTGTCACACTGCGTGTCCCTGTTACACTGCATGTCCCTGTTACAATGCGTGTCCCTGTTACACTGCATGTCCCTGTCACACTGCATGTCCCTGTTACACTCCATGTACCTCTTACCCTGCGTGTCCCTATTACACTGCATGTCCCTGTTACACTGCGTGTTCCTGTTACACTGCATGTCCTTCTTACAATGCATGTCTGCGTTTCATCCATGTCCCTGTCACACTGCGTGTCCCTGTTACACTGCATGTCACTGTTACACTGCATGTCCCTGTTACACTGCGCGTCCCTGTCACACTGCATGTCTCTGTTACACTGCATGTCCCTGTTACACTGCATGTCCCGGTTACACTGCATGTCCCTGTTACACTGAGCGTCCCTGTCGCACTGAATGCCTCGGTTACACTGCATGTCTGTGTTTCACTGCATGTCCCTGTTACACTGCATGTCCCTGTTACACTGCATGTCCCTGTCACACTGCATGTCCCCGTTACACTGCATGTCCCTGTCACACTGCCTGTCCCTGTTCCACTGCATGTCTCTGTTACACTGCGTGTCCCTGTTACACTGCATGTCCCTGTCACACTGCATGTCCCTGTTTCACTGCATGTCTCTGTTACACTGCATGTCCCTGTTACACTGCATGTCCCTGTTACACTGCATGTCCCTATTACACTGCATGTTCCTGTTACACTGCATGTCCCTGTCACACTGCATGTCCCTGTTTCACTGCATGTCTCTGTTACACTGCATGTAGCTGTTACACTGCATGTCTCTGTTACACTGCATGTCCCTGATACACTGCATGTTCCTGTTACACTGCATGCCTCTGTTACACTGTATGTCCCTGTCACACTGCATGTCCCTGTTACACTGCGTGTCCCTGTCACACTGCATGCCTCTGTTACACTGCATGTCTCTGTTACACTGCATGTCTCTGTTACACTGCATGTCCATGTTACACTGCATGTTCCTGTTACACTGCATGTCCCTGTTACACTGCATGTCTCTGTCACACTGCATGTCTCTGTCACACTGCATGTCCCTGTTACACTGCATGTCTCTGTCACACTGCATGTCCCTGTTACACTTCATGTCCCTGTTAAACAGCATGTCCCTGTCATACTGAATGTTCCTGTTACACTGCATGTCTCTGTTACACTGCGTGTCCCTCTCACACTGCATGTCCCTGTTACACTGCATGTCCCTGTTACAATGCATGTCTCTGTTACACTGCATGTTCCTGTTACACTGCATGTCTCTGTTACACTGCGTGTCCCTGTCACACTGCATGTCCCTTTCACACTGCATGTCGCTGTTACACTGCATGTCTCTGTTACACTACATGCCTCTGTTACACTGCATGTCCCTGTTACACTGCGTGTCCCTCTCACACTGCATGTCCCTGTTACACTGCATGTCCCTGTTACAATGCATGTCTCTGTTACACTGCATGTCTCTGTTACACTGCGTGTCCCTGTCACACTGCATGTCCCTTTTACACTGCATGTCCCTGTTACACTGCATGTCTCTGTTACACTGCATGTCTCTGTTACACTGCATGTCTCTGTTACACTGCATGTCCATGTTACACTGCATGTTCCTGTTACACTGCATGTCCCTGTTACACTGCATGTCTCTGCCACACTGCATGTCTCTGTCACACTGCATGTCCCTGTTACACTGCATGTCTCTGTCACACTGCATGTCCCTGTTACACTTCATGTCCCTGTGAAACAGCATGTCCCTGTCATACTGCATGTTCCTGTTACACTGCATGTCCTTGTTACACTGCATGTCCCTGTTACACTGCGTGTCCTTGTTACACTGCATGTCCCTGTTACACTGCGTGACCCTGTCACACTGCATTTTCCTGTTACACTGCATGTCTCTGTTACACTGCGTATCCTTGTTACACTGCATGGCCCTGTTACACTGCGTGTCCTTGTTACACTGCATGTCTGTGTTTCACTGCATGTCCCTGTCACACTGCATGTCCCGGTTACACTGCATGTCCCTGTTACACTGCATGTCCCTGTAACACTGCGTGTCCCTGTCACACTGCGTGTCCCTGTTACCCTGCATGTCCCTGTTACACTGCAGGTCCCTGTCACACTGCATGTCCCTGTCACACTGCGTGTCCCTGTTACACTGCATGTCCCTGTTACAATGCGTGTCCCTGTTACACTGCATGTCCCTGTCACACTGCATGTCCCTGTTACACTCCATGTCCCTCTTACCCTGCGTATCCCTATTACACTGCATGTCCCTGTTACACTGCGTGTTCCTGTTACACTGCATGTCCTTCTTACAATGCATGTCTGCGTTTCATCCATGTCCCTGTCACACTGCGTGTCCCTGTTACACTGCATGTCACTGTTACACTGCATGTCCCTGTTACACTGCGCGTCCCTGTCACACTGCATGTCTCTGTTACACTGCATGTCCCTGTTACACTGCATGTCCCAGTTACACTGCATGTCCCTGTTACACTGAGCGTCCCTGTCGCACTGAATGCCTCGGTTACACTGCATGTCTGTGTTTCACTGCATGTCCCTGTTACACTGCATGTCCCTGTTACACTGCATGTCCCTGTCACACTACATGTCCCCGTTACACTGCATGTCCCTGTCACACTGCCTGTCCCTGTTCCACTGCATGTCTCTGTTACACTGCGTGTCCCTGTTACACTGCATCTCCCTGTCACATGCATGTCCCTGTTTCACTGCATGTCTCTGTTACACTGCATGTCCCTGTTACACTGCATGTCCCTGTTACACTGCATGTCCCTATTACACTGCATGTTCCTGTTACACTGCATGTCCCTGAAACACTGCATGTCCCTGTTTCACTGCATGTCTCTGTTACACTGCATGTCGCTGTTACACTGCATGTCTCTGTTACACTGCATGTCCCTGATACACTGCATGTTCCTGTTACACTGCATGCCTCTGTTACACTGTATGTCCCTGTCACACTGCATGTCCCTGTTACACTGCGTGTCCCTGTCACACTGCATGCCTCTGTTACACTGCATGTCTCTGTTACACTGCATGTCTCTGTTACACTGCATGTCCATGTTACACTGCATGTTCCTGTTACACTGCATGTCCCTGTTACACTGCATGTCTCTGTCACACTGCATGTCTCTGTCACACTGCATGTCCCTGTTACACTGCATGTCTCTGTCACACTGCATGTCCCTGTTACACTTCATGTCCCTGTTAAACAGCATGTCCCTGTCATACTGAATGTTCCTGTTACACTGCATGTCTCTGTTACACTGCGTGTCCCTCTCACACTGCATGTCCCTGTTACACTGCATGTCCCTGTTACAATGCATGTCTCTGTTACACTGCATGTTCCTGTTACACTGCATGTCTCTGTTACACTGCGTGTCCCTGTCACACTGCATGTCCCTTTCACACTGCATGTCGCTGTTACACTGCATGTCTCTGTTACACTACATGCCTCTGTTACACTGCATGTCCCTGTTACACTGCGTGTCCCTCTCACACTGCATGTCCCTGTTACACTGCATGTCCCTGTTACAATGCATGTCTCTGTTACACTGCATGTCTCTGTTACACTGCGTGTCCCTGTCACACTGCATGTCCCTTTTACACTGCATGTCCCTGTTACACTGCATGTCTCTGTTACACTGCATGTCTCTGTTACACTGCATGTCTCTGTTACACTGCATGTCCATGTTACACTGCATGTTCCTGTTACACTGCATGTCCCTGTTACACTGCATGTCCCTGATACACTGCATGTCTCTGTCACACTGCATGTCCCTGTTACACTGCATGTCTCTGTCACACTGCATGTCCCTGTTACACTTCATGTCCCTGTGAAACAGCATGTCCCTGTCATACTGCATGTTCCTGTTACACTGCATGTCCCTGTCACACTGCGTGTCCCTCTCACACTGCATGTCCCTGTTACACTGCATGTCCCTGTTACAATGCATGTCTCTGTTACACTGCATGTTCCTGTTACACTGCGTGTCTCTGTTACACTGCGTGTCCCTGTCACACTGCATGTCCCTTTTACACTGCATGTCCCTGTTACACTGCATGTCTCTGTTACACTACATGCCTCTGTTACACTGCATGTCCCTGTTACACTGCGTGTCCCTGTCACACTGCATGTCCGTGTTACACTGCATTCCCTATCACACTGCATGTCTGTGTTTCACTGCATGGCTGTGTTTCACTGCATGTCTCTGTTATACTGCATGTTCCTGTTACACTGCATGTCCCTGTTACACTGCATATCCCTGTTACACTGCATGCCTCTGTTACACTGCATGTCCCTGTCACACTGCATGTCCCTGATACACTGCATGCCCCTGTTACACTGCATGTCCCTGTCACACTGCATGTCCCCGTTACACTGCATGTCCCTGTCACACTGCCTGTCCCTGTTCCACTGCATGTCTCTGTTACACTGCGTGTCCCTGTTACACTGCATGTCCCTGTTACACTGCATGTCCCTGTTTCACTGCATGTCTCTGTTACACTGCATGTCCCTGTTACACTGCATGTCCCTGTTACACTGCATGTCCCTGTTACACTGCGTGTTCCTGTTACACTGCATGTCCTTCTTACAATGCATGTCTGCGTTTCATCCATGTCCCTGTCACACTGCGTGTCCCTGTTACACTGCATGTCACTGTTACACTGCATGTCCCTGTTACACTGCATGTCCCGGTTACACTGCATGTCCCTGTTACACTGAGCGTCCCTGTCGCACTGAATGCCTCGGTTACACTGCATGTCTGTGTTTCACTGCATGTCCCTGTTACACTGCATGTCCCTGTTACACTGCATGTCCCTGTCACACTGCATGTCCCCGTTACACTGCATGTCCCTGTCACACTGCCTGTCCCTGTTCCACTGCATGTCTCTGTTACACTGCGTGTCCCTGTTACACTGCATGTCCCTGTCACACTGCATGTCCCTGTTTCACTGCATGTCCCTGTCACACTGCCTGTCCCTGTTCCACTGCATGTCCCTGTCACACTGCATGTCCCTTTTACACTGCATGTCCCTGTTACACTGCATGTCTCTGTTACACTACATGCCTCTGTTACACTGCATGTCCCTGTTACACTGCGTGTCCCTGTCACACTGCATGTCCCCGTTACACTGCATGTCCCTGTCACACTGCCTGTCCCTGTTCCACTGCATGTCTCTGTTACACTGCGTGTCCCTGTTACACTGCATGTCCCTGTTACACTGCATGTCCCTGTTTCACTGCATGTCTCTGTTACACTGCATGTCCCTGTTACACTGCATGTCCCTGTTACACTGCATGTCCCTATTACACTGCATGTTCCTGTTACACTGCATGTCCCTGTCACACTGCGTGTCCCTGTTTCACTGCATGTCTCTGTTACACTGCATGTCCCTGTTACACTGCATGTCCTTGTTACACTGCATGTCCCTGTTACACTGCGTGTCCTTGTTACACTGCATGTCCCTGTTACACTGCGTGACCCTGTCACACTGCATTTTCCTGTTACACTGCATGTCTCTGTTACACTGCGTGTCCTTGTTACACTGCATGGCCCTGTTACACTGCGTGTCCTTGTTACACTGCATGTCTGTGTTTCACTGCATGTCCCTGTCACACTGCATGTCCCGGTTACACTGCATGTCCCTGTTACACTGCATGTCCCTGTAACACTGCGTGTCCCTGTCACACTGCGTGTCCCTGTTACCCTGCATGTCCCTGTTACACTGCAGGTCCCTGTCACACTGCATGTCCCTGTCACACTGCGTGTCCCTGTTACACTGCATGTCCCTGTTACAATGCGTGTCCCTGTTACACTGCATGTCCCTGTCACACTGCATGTCCCTGTTACACTCCATGTCCCTCTTACCCTGCGTATCCCTATTACACTGCATGTCCCTGTTACACTGCGTGTTCCTGTTACACTGCATGTCCTTCTTACAATGCATGTCTGCGTTTCATCCATGTCCCTGTCACACTGCGTGTCCCTGTTACACTGCATGTCACTGTTACACTGCATGTCCCTGTTACACTGCGCGTCCCTGTCACACTGCATGTCTCTGTTACACTGCATGTCCCTGTTACACTGCATGTCCCGGTTACACTGCATGTCCCTGTTACACTGAGCGTCCCTGTCGCACTGAATGCCTCGGTTACACTGCATGTCTGTGTTTCACTGCATGTCCCTGTTACACTGCATGTCCCTGTTACACTGCATGTCCCTGTCACACTGCATGTCCCCGTTACACTGCATGTCCCTGTCACACTGCCTGTCCCTGTTCCACTGCATGTCTCTGTTACACTGCGTGTCCCTGTTACACTGCATGTCCCTGTCACACTGCATGTCCCTGT
The DNA here is from genome assembly GCF_037043375.1 of Chiloscyllium plagiosum. Lineage (NCBI taxonomy): Eukaryota > Metazoa > Chordata > Chondrichthyes > Orectolobiformes > Hemiscylliidae > Chiloscyllium > Chiloscyllium plagiosum. The sequence continues at coordinate 53,092,290 of NW_028270159.1, forward strand.
TTCACTGCATGTCCCTGTCACACTGCCTGTCCCTGTTCCACTGCATGTCCCTGTCACACTGCATGTCCCTTTTACACTGCATGTCCCTGTTACACTGCATGTCTCTGTTACACTACATGCCTCTGTTACACTGCATGTCCCTGTTACACTGCGTGTCCCTGTCACACTGCATGTCCCTGTTACACTGCATTCCCTATCACACTGCATGTCTGTGTTTCACTGCATGGCTGTGTTTCACTGCATGTCTCTGTTATACTGCATGTTCCTGTTACACTGCATGTCCCTGTTACACTGCATATCCCTGTTACACTGCATGCCTCTGTTACACTGCATGTCCCTGTCACACTGCATGTCCCTGTTACACTGCATGCCCCTGTTACACTGCATGTCCCTGTCACACTGCATGTCCCCGTTACACTGCATGTCCCTGTCACACTGCCTGTCCCTGTTCCACTGCATGTCTCTGTTACACTGCGTGTCCCTGTTACACTGCATGTCCCTGTTCCACTGCATGTCCCTGTTTCACTGCATGTCTCTGTTACACTGCATGTCCCTGTTACACTGCATGTCCCTGTTACACTGCATGTCCCTATTACACTGCATGTTCCTGTTACACTGCATGTCCCTGTCACACTGCGTGTCCCTGTTTCACTGCATGTCTCTGTTACACTGCATGTCCCTGTTACACTGCATGTCCTTGTTACACTGCATGTCCCTGTTACACTGCGTGTCCTTGTTACAGTGCATGTCCCTGTTACACTGCGTGACCCTGTCACACTGCATTTTCCTGTTACACTGCATGTCTCTGTTACACTGCATGTCCTTGTTACACTGCATGTCCCTGTTACACTGTGTGTCCTTGTAACACTGCATGTCTGTGTTTCACTGTGTGTCCCTCTCACACTGCATTTTCCTGTTACACTGCATGTCTCTGTTACACTGCGTGTCCTTGTTACACTGCATGGCCCTGTTACACTGCGTGTCCTTGTTACACTGCATGTCTGTGTTTCACTGCATGTCCCTGTCACACTGCATGTCCCAGTTACACTGCATGTCCCTGTTACACTGCATGTCCCTGTAACACTGCGTGTCCCTGTCACACTGCGTGTCCCTGTTACCCTGCATGTCCCTGTTACACTGCAGGTCCCTGTCACACTGCATGTCCCTGTCACACTGCGTGTCCCTGTTACACTGCATGTCCCTGTTACAATGCGTGTCCCTGTTACACTGCATGTCCCTGTCACACTGCATGTCCCTGTTACACTCCATGTCCCTCTTACCCTGCGTGTCCCTATTACACTGCATTTCCCTGTTACACTGCGTGTTCCTGTTACACTGCATGTCCTTCTTACAATGCATGTCTGCGTTTCATCCATGTCCCTGTCACACTGCGTGTCCCTGTTACACTGCATGTCACTGTTACACTGCATGTCCCTGTTACACTGCGCGTCCCTGTCACACTGCATGTCTCTGTTACACTGCATGTCCCTGTTACACTGCATGTCCCGGTTACACTGCATGTCCCTGTTACACTGAGCGTCCCTGTCGCACTGAATGCCTCGGTTACACTGCATGTCTGTGTTTCACTGCATGTCCCTGTTACACTGCATGTCCCTGTTACACTGCATGTCCCTGTCACACTGCATGTCCCCGTTACACTGCATGTCCCTGTCACACTGCCTGTCCCTGTTCCACTGCATGTCTCTGTTACACTGCGTGTCCCTGTTACACTGCATGTCCCTGTCACACTGCATGTCCCTGTTTCACTGCATGTCTCTGTTACACTGCATGTCCCTGTTACACTGCATGTCCCTGTTACACTGCATGTCCCTATTACACTGCATGTTCCTGTTACACTGCATGTCCCTGTCACACTGCGTGTCCCTGTTTCACTGCATGTCTCTGTTACACTGCATGTCGCTGTTACACTGCATGTCTCTGTTACACTGCATGTCCCTGATACACTGCATGTTCCTGTTACACTGCATGCCTCTGTTACACTATATGCCCCTGTCACACTGCATGTCCCTGTTACACTGCGTGTCCCTGTCACACTGCATGCCTCTGTTACACTGCATGTCTCTGTTACACTGCATGTCTCTGTTACACTGCATGTCCATGTTACACTGCATGTCTCTGTCACACTGCATGTCTCTGTCACACTGCATGTCTCTGTCACACTGCATGTCCCTGTTACACTGCATGTCTCTGTTACACTGCATGCCTCTGTTACTCTGCATGTCTCTGTTACACTGCATGTCTCTGTTACACTGCATGTTCCTGTTACACTGCATGTCCCTGTTACACTGCATGTCTCTGTCACACTGCATGTCTCTGTCACACTGCATGTCCCTGTTACACTGCATGTCTCTGTCACACTGCATGTCCCTATTACACGTCATGTCCCTGATAAACAGCATGTCCCTGTCATACTGCGTGTCCCTCTCACACTGCATGTCCCTGTTACACTGCATGTCCCTGTTACAATGCATGTCTCTGTTACACTGCATGTTCCTGTTACACTGCATGTCTCTGTTACACTGCGTGTCCCTGTCACACTGCATGTCCCTTTTACACTGCATGTCCCTGTTACACTGCATGTCTCTGTTACACTACATGCCTTTGTTACATTGCATGTCCCTGTTTCACTGCGTGTCCCTCTCACACTGCATGTCCCTGTTACACTGCATGTCCCTGTTACAATGCATGTCTCTGTTACACTGCATGTTCCTGTTACACTGCATGTCTCTGTTACACTGCGTGTCTTTGTCACACTGCATGTCCCTTTTACACTGCATGTCCCTGTTACACTGCATGTCTCTGTTACACTGCATGTCTCTGTTACACTGCATGTCCATGTTACACTGCATGTTCCTGTTACACTGCATGTCCCTGTTACACTGCATGTCTCTGCCACACTGCATGTCTCTGTCACACTGCATGTCCCTGTTACACTGCATGTCTCTGTCACACTGCATGTCCCTGTTACACTTCATGTCCCTGTTAAACAGCATGTCCCTGTCATACTGCATGTTCCTGTTACACTGCATGTCTCTGTTACACTGCGTGTCCCTCTCACACTGCATGTCCCTGTTACACTGCATGTCCCTGTTACAATGCATGTCTCTGTTACACTGCATGTCCATGTTACACTGCATGTTCCTGTTACACTGCATGTCCCTGTTACACTGCATGTCTCTGTTACACTGCCTGTCCCTGTTCCACTGCATGTCTCTGTTACACTGCGTGTCTCTGTTACACTGCGTGTCCCTGTCACACTGCATGTCCCTTTCACACTGCATGTCCCTGTTACACTGCATGTCTCTGTTACACTACATGCCTCTGTTACACTGCATGTCCCTGTTACACTGCGTGTCCCTGTCACACTGCATGTCCCTGTTACACTGCATTCCCTATCACACTGCATGTCTGTGTTTCACTGCATGGCTGTGTTTCACTGCATGTCTCTGTTATACTGCATGTTCCTGTTACACTGCATGTCCCTGTTACACTGCATATCCCTGTTGCACTGCATGCCTCTGTTACACTGCATGTCCCTGTCACACTGCATGTCCCTGTTACACTGCATGCCCCTGTTACACTGCATGTCCCTGTCACACTGCATGTCCCCGTTACACTGCATGTCCCTGTCACACTGCCTGTCCCTGTTCCACTGCATGTCTCTGTTACACTGCTTGTCCCTGTTACACTGCATGTCCCTGTTACACTGCATGTCCCTGTATCACTGCATGTCTCTGTTACACTGCATGTCCCTGTTACACTGCATGTCCCTGTTACACTGCATGTCCCTATTACACTGCATGTTCCTGTTACACTGCATGTCCCTGTCACACTGCGTGTCCCTGTTTCACTGCATGTCTCTGTTACACTGCATGTCGCTGTTACACTGCATGTCTCTGTTACACTGCATGTCCCTGATACACTGCATGTTCCTGTTACACTGCATGTCCCTGTTACACTGCGTGTCCCTGTTACACTGCATGTCCCTGTCACACTGCATGTCCCTGTCACACTGCGTGTCCCTGTTACCCTGCGTGTCCCTGTTACACTGCATGTCCCTGTCACACTGCATGTCCCTGTCACACTGCGTGTCCCTGTTACACTGCATGTCCCTGTTCGACTGTATGTCTCTGTTACACTGCATGTCCCTGTCACATTGCATGTCTCTGTTACACTGCATGTCTCTGTCACACTGCATGTCCCTGTTACACTGCATGTCTCTGTCACACTGCATGTCCCTGTTACACTGCATGTCCCTGTTAAACAGCATGTCCCTGTCATACTGCATGCCCCTGTTACACTGCATGCCCCTGTTACACTGATTGTCCCTGTCACACTGCACGTCCCTATTACACTGCATGCCTCTGTTACACTGCATGTCTTTGTTACACTGCATGTCTCTGTTACACTGCATGTCCATGTTACACTGCATGTCCCTGTTACACTGCATGTCCCTGTTAAACAGCATGTCCCTATTACACTGCATGTTCCTGTTACACTGCATGTCCCTGTCACACTGCGTGTCCCTGTTTCACTGCATGTCTCTGTTACACTGCATGTCGCTGTTACACTGCATGTCTCTGTTACACTGCATGTCCCTGATACACTGCATGTTCCTGTTACACTGCATGTCCCTGTTACACTGCGTGTCCCTGTTACACTGCATGTCCCTGTCACACTGCATGTCCCTGTCACACTGCGTGTCCCTGTTACCCTGCGTGTCCCTGTTACACTGCATGTCCCTGTCACACTGCATGTCCCTGTCACACTGCGTGTCCCTGTTACACTGCATGTCCCTGTTCGACTGTATGTCTCTGTTACACTGCATGTCCCTGTCACATTGCATGTCTCTGTTACACTGCATGTCTCTGTCACACTGCATGTCCCTGTTACACTGCATGTCTCTGTCACACTGCATGTCCCTGTTACACTGCATGTCCCTGTTAAACAGCATGTCCCTGTCATACTGCATGCCCCTGTTACACTGCATGCCCCTGTTACACTGATTGTCCCTGTCACACTGCACGTCCCTATTACACTGCATGCCTCTGTTACACTGCATGTCTTTGTTACACTGCATGTCTCTGTTACACTGCATGTCCATGTTACACTGCATGTCCCTGTTACACTGCATGTCCCTGTTACACTGCATGTCTCTGTCACACTGCATGTCCCTGTTACACTGCATGTCCATGTTACACTGCATGTCCCTGTTTCACTGCATGTCCCTGTCACACTGCATGCCCCTGTTACACAGCATGTCTCTGTTACACTGCGTGTCCCTGTAACACTGCTTGACCCTGTTTCACTGCACGTCCCTGTTGCACTGAATGTCTCTGTTACACTGCATGTCCCTGTTACACTGCATGTCCCTGTTACACAGCATGTCCCTCTCACACTGCATGTCCCTGTTCGACTGTATGTCCCTGTCACACTGCATGTCTCTGTTACACTGCATGTCCCTGTCACATTGCATGTCTCTGTTACACTGCATGTCCCTGTCACACTGCATGTCTCTGTTACACTGCATGTCCCTGTCACACTGCATGTCCCTGTTACACTGCGTGTTCCTGTCACACTGCATGTCCCTGTTACACTGCATGTCCCTGTTACACTGTGTGTCTCTGTTACACTGTGTGTTCTTGTTACACTGCATGTCCCTGTTACACTGCATTGTCCTGTTACACTGCATGTCCCTGTTACACTGCGTGTCCTTGTTACACTGCGTGTCCTTGTTACACTGTATGTCTGTGTTTCACTGCATGTCCCTGTTACACTGTGTTTCCCTGTTACACTGCATGTCCTTGTTACACTGCATGTCCCTGTTACACTGTGTGTCCCTGTTAAACTGTGTGTCCTTCTTACACTGCGAGTCTTTGTTACAGTGTATGTCTGTGTTTCACTGCATGTCCCTGTTACACTGTGTGTTCTTGTTACACTGCATGTCCCTGTTACACTGCATGTCCTTCTTACACTGCATTTCACTTTCACACTGCATGTCTCTGTTACACTGCATGTCCCTATTACACTGCGTGTCCTTGTTACACTGCATGTCCCTGTTACACTGCGTGTCCTTGTTACACTGCGTGACCCTGTCACACTGCATTTTCCTGTTACACTGCATGTCCCTGTTACACTGTGTGTCCTTGTTACACTGCATGTCCCTGTTACACTGTGTGTCCTTGTAACACTGCATGTCTGTGTTTCACTGTGTGTCCCTCTCACACTGCATTTTCCTGTTACACTGCATGTCCCTGTTACACTGCGTGTCCTTGTTACACTACAGGTCTGTGTTTCACTGCATGTCCCTGTCACACTGCATGTCCCAGTTACACTGCATGTCCCTGTTACACTGCATATCCCTGTTACACTGCGTGTCCCTGTTACACTGCATGTCCCTGTCACACTGCATGTCCCTGTCACACTGCGTGTCCCTGTTACCCTGCGTGTCCCTGTTACACTGCATGTCCCTGTCACACTGCATGTCCCTGTCACACTGCGTGTCCCTGTTACACTGCATGTCCCTGTTCGACTGTATGTCTCAGTTACACTGCATGTCCCTGTCACATTGCATGTCTCTGTTACACTGCATGTCCCTGTCACACTGCATGTCTCTGTTACACTGCATGTCCTTGTTACACTGTGTGTCTCTGTTACACTGTGTGTCCTTGTTACACTGCATGTCCCTGTTACACTGCATGTCCCTGTTACACTGCATTGTCCTGTTACACTGCATGTCCCTGTTACACTGCGTGTCCTTGTTACACTGCGTGTCCTTGTTACACTGTATGTCTGTGTTTCACTGCATGTCCCTGTTACACTGTGTTTCCCTGTTACACTGCATGTCCTTGTTACACTGCATGTCCCTGTTACACTGTGTGTCCCTGTTAAACTGTTTGTCCTTGTTACACTGCGAGTCTTTGTTACAGTATATGTCTGTGTTTCACTGCATGTCCCTGTTACACTGTGTGTCCTTGTTACACTGCATGTCCCTGTTACACTGCATGTCCTTGTTACACTGCATTTCACTGTCACACTGCATGTCTCTGTTACACTGCATGTCCCTGTTACACTGCGTGTCCTTGTTACACTGCATGTCCCTGTTACACTGCGTGTCTTTGTTGCACTGCGTGACCCTGTCACACTGCATTTTCCTGTTACACTGCATGTCCCTGTTACACTGTGTGTCTTTGTTACACTGCATGTCCCTGTTACACTGTGTCTCCTTGTAACACTGCATGTCTGTGTTTCACTGTGTGTCCCTCTCACACTGCATGTTCCTGTTACACTGCATGTCCCTGTTACACTGCATGTCCCTGTTACACTGTGTGTCCTTGTTACACTGCATGTCCCTGTTACACTGCATGACCCTGTTACACTGCATTGTCCTGATACACTGCATGTCCCTGTTACACTGCGTGTCCTTTTTACACTGTATGTCTGTGTTTCACTACGTGTCCCTGTTACACTGTGTGTCCCTGTTGCACTGCATGTCCTTGTTACACTGCATGTCCCTGTTACACTGTGTGTCCCTGTTACACAGTGTGTCCTTGTTACACTGCGTGTCCTTGTTACAGTGTATGTCTGTGTTTCACTGCATGTCCCTGTTACACTGTGTGTCCTTGTTACACTGCATGTCCCTGTTACACTGTGTGTCCTTGTTACACTGCATGTCCCTGTTACACTGCATGTCCTTGTTACATTGCATGTCCCTGTTACACTGCGTGTCCTTGTTACACTGCATGTCCCTGTTACACTGCGTGACCCTGTCACACTGCATTTTCCTGTTACACTGCATGTCCCTATTACACTGCGTGTCCTTGTTACACTGCATGTCCCTGTTACACTGCGTGTCCTTGTTACACTGCGTGACCCTGTCACACTGCATTTTCCTGTTACACTGCATGTCCCTGTTACACTGTGTGTCCTTGTTACACTGCATGTCCCTGTTACACTGTGTGTCCTTGTAACACTGCATGTCTGTGTTTCACTGTGTGTCCCTCTCACACTGCATTTTCCTGTTACACTGTATGTCCCTGTTACACTGCGTGTCCTTGTTACACTACAGGTCTGTGTTTCACTGCATGTCCCTGTCACACTGCATGTCCCAGTTACACTGCATGTCCCTGTTACACTGCATATCCCTGTTACACTGCGTGTCCCTGTTACACTGCATGTCCCTGTCACACTGCATGTCCCTGTCACACTGCGTGTCCCTGTTACCCTGCGTGTCCCTGTTACACTGCATGTCCCTGTCACACTGCATGTCCCTGTCACACTGCGTGTCCCTGTTACACTGCATGTCCCTGTTCGACTGTATGTCTCAGTTACACTGCATGTCCCTGTCACATTGCATGTCTCTGTTACACTGCATGTCCCTGTCACACTGCATGTCTCTGTTACACTGCATGTCCTTGTTACACTGTGTGTCTCTGTTACACTGTGTGTCCTTGTTACACTGCATGTCCCTGTTACACTGCATGTCCCTGTTACACTGCATTGTCCTGTTACACTGCATGTCCCTGTTACACTGCGTGTCCTTGTTACACTGCGTGTCCTTGTTACACTGTATGTCTGTGTTTCACTGCATGTCCCTGTTACACTGTGTTTCCCTGTTACACTGCATGTCCTTGTTACACTGCATGTCCCTGTTACACTGTGTGTCCCTGTTAAACTGTTTGTCCTTGTTACACTGCGAGTCTTTGTTACAGTATATGTCTGTGTTTCACTGCATGTCCCTGTTACACTGTGTGTCCTTGTTACACTGCATGTCCCTGTTACACTGCATGTCCTTGTTACACTGCATTTCACTGTCACACTGCATGTCTCTGTTACACTGCATGTCCCTGTTACACTGTGTGTCCTTGTTACACTGCATGTCCCTGTTACACTGCGTGTCTTTGTTGCACTGCGTGACCCTGTCACACTGCATTTTCCTGTTACACTGCATGTCCCTGTTACACTGTGTGTCTTTGTTACACTGCATGTCCCTGTTACACTGTGTGTCCTTGTAACACTGCATGTCTGTGTTTCACTGTGTGTCCCTCTCACACTGCATTTTCCTGTTACACTGCATGTCCCTGTTACACTGCATGTCCCTGTTACACTGTGTGTCCTTGTTACACTGCATGTCCCTGTTACACTGCATGACCCTGTTACACTGCATTGTCCTGATACACTGCATGTCCCTGTTACACTGCGTGTCCTTTTTACACTGTATGTCTGTGTTTCACTACATGTCCCTGTTACACTGTGTGTCCCTGTTGCACTGCGTGTCCTTGTTACACTGCATGTCCCTGTTACACTGTGTGTCCCTGTTACACAGTGTGTCCTTGTTACACTGCGTGTCCTTGTTACAGTTTATGTCTGTGTTTCACTGCATGTCCCTGTTACACTGTGTGTCCTTGTTACACTGCATGTCCCTGTTACACTGTGTGTCCTTGTTACACTGCATGTCCCTGTTACACTGCGTGACCCTGTCACACTGCATTTTCCTGTTACACTGCATGTCTCTGTTAGACTGCGTGTCCTTGTTACACTGCATGTCCCTGTTACACTGTGTGTCCTTGTAACACTGCATGTCTGTGTTTCACTGTGTGTCCCTCTCACACTGCATTTTCCTGTTACACTGCATGGCCCTGTTACACTGCGTGTCCTTGTTACACTGCATGTCTGTGTTTCACTGCATGTCCCTGTCACACTGCATGTCCCGGTTACACTGCATGTCCCTGTTACACTGCATGTCCCTGTTACACTGTGTGTCCCTGTTACACTGCATGTCCCTGTCACACTGCATGTCCCTGTTACCCTGCATGTCCCTGTTACACTGCAGGTCCCTGTCACACTGCATGTCCCTGTCACACTGCGTGTCCCTGTTACACTGCATGTCCCTGTTACACTGCATGTCCCTGTTACACTGCATGTCCCTGTCACACTGCATGTCCCTGTTACACTCCATGTCCCTCTTACCCTGCGTGTCCCTATTACACTGCATGGCCCTGTTACACTGCGTGTTCCTGTTACACTGCATGTCCTTCTTACAATGCATGTCTGCGTTTCATCCATGTCCCTGTCACACTGCGTGTCCCTGTTACATTGCATGTCACTGTTACACTGCATGTCCCTGTTACACTGAGCGTCCCTGTCGCACTGCATGCCTCTGTTACACTGCATGTCTAAGTTTCAATGCATGTCCCTGTTACACTGCGTGTCCCTGTTACACTGCATGTTCCTGTTACACTGCATGTCTCTGTTACACTGCGTATCCCTCTCACACTGCATGTCCCTGTTACACTGCATGTCCCTGTTACACTGCATGTCTCTGTTACACTGCATGTTCCTGTTACACTGCATGTCTCTGTTACACTGCGTGTCCCTGTCACACTGCATGTCCCTTTTACACTGCATGTCCCTGTTACACTGCATGTCTCTGTTACACTGCATGCCTCTGTTACACTGCATGTCCCTGTTACACTGCCTGTCCGTGTCACACTGCATGTCCCTGTTACACTGCATTCCCTATCACACTGCATGTCTGTGTTTCACTGCATGGCTGTGTTTCACTGCATGTCTCTGTTATACTGCATGTTCCTCTTACACTGCATGTCCCTGTTACACTGCATATCCCTGTTTCACTGCATGCCTCTGTTACACTGCATGTCCCTGTCACACTGCATGTCCCTGTTACACTGCATGTCCCTGTTACACTGCATGTCCCTGTCACACTGCATGTCCCCGTTACACTGCATGTCCCTGTCACACTGCCTGTCCCTGTTCCACTGCATGTCTCTGTTACACTGCGTGTCCCTGTTACACTGCATGTCCCTGTCACACTGCATGTCCCTGTTTCACTGCATGTCTCTGTTACACTGCATGTCCCTGTTACACTGCATGTCCCTGTTACACTGCATGTCCCTATTACACTGCATGTTCCTGTTACACTGCATGTCCCTGTCACACTGCGTGTCCCTGTTTCACTGCATGTCTCTGTTACACTGCATGTCGCTGTTATACTGCATGTCTCTGTTACACTGCATGTCCCTGATACACTGCATGTTCCTGTTACACTGCATGCCTCTGTTACACTGCATGTCTCTGTTACACTGCATGTCCCTGTTACACTGCATGTTCCTGTTACACTGCATGTCCCTGTTGCACTGCATGCCTCTGTTACACTGCATGTCCCTGTTACACTGCATGTCCCTGTTACACTGCATGTCCCTGTCACACTGCATGTTCCTGTCTCACTGCATGGCCCTGTTACACTGCGTGTCCCTGTCACACTGCATGCCTCTGTTACACTGCATGTCCCAGTTACACTGCATGTCTCTGTTACACTGCATGTCCCTGTAACACTGCATGTCCCTGTTACACTGCACCTTCCTGTTACACTGCATGTCCCTGTTACACTGCATGTCCCTGTCATGCTGCGTGTCCCTGTTACACTGCCTGTCCCTCTCACACTGCATGTCTCTGTTACACTGCATGTCCCTGTTACACTGCATGTCCCTGTTACACTGCATGTCTCTGTTACACTTCATGTCTCTGTTACACTGCATGTCCCTGTTACACTGCATGTCTATGTTACTCTGCATGTCTCTGTCACATTGCATGTCCCTGTCACACTGCATGTCCCTGTTACACTGCATGTCTCTGTTACACTGCATGTCCCTGTTACACTGCATGTCTCTGTAACTTTGCATGTCTCTGTTACATTGCATGTCCCTGTCACACTGCATGCCCCTGTTACACAGCATGACTGTGTTACACTACGTGTCCCCGTAACACTGCTTGACCCTGTTTCACTGCACGTCCCTGTTGCACTGTATGTCTCTGTTACACTGCATGTTCCTGTTACACTGCATGTCCCTGTTTCAAAGCATGCCTCTGTTACACTGCATGTCCCTGTTACACTGCATGTCCCTGTTACACAGCATGTCCCTGTTACACTGCGTGTCCCTGTTACACTGCATGTCCCTCTTACACTGCATGTCTCTGTTACACTGCATGTCCCTGTCACACTGCATGTTCCTGTCTCACTGCATGGCCCTGTTACACTGCGTGTCCCTGTCACACTGCATGTCTCAGATACACTGCATGTCCCAGTTACACTGCATGTCTCTGTTACACTGCATGTCCCTGTTACACTGCATGTCCCTGTTACACTGCACGTTCCTGTTACACTGCATGTCCCTGTTACACTGCGTGTCCCTGTCACACTGCGTATCCCTGTTACACTGCCTGTCCCTGTCACACTGCATGTCTCTGTTACACTGCATGTCCCTGTTACACTGCATGTCCCTGTTACACTGCATGTCTCTGTTACACTTCATGTCTCTGTTACACTGCATGTCCCTGTTACACTGCATGTCTATGTTACTCTGCATGTCTCTGTTACATTGCATGTCCCTGTCACACTGCGTGTCCCTGTTACACTGCATGTCTCTGTTACACTGCATGTCCCTGTTAGACTGCATGTCTCTGTTACTTTGCATGTCTCTTTTACATTGCATGTCCCTGTCACACTGCATGTCCCTGTTTCACTGCATGTCTCTGTCACACTGCGTGTCCCTGTTACACTGCGTGTCCCTGTTACACTGCATGTCTCTGTTACACTGCATGTCCCTGTTACACTGCATGTCTCTGTTACTCTGCACGTCTCTGTTACACTGCATATCTCTGTTACACTGCATGTCCCTGTCACAGTGCATGTCCCTGTCACACTGCATGTCCCTGTTACACTGCATGTCCCTGTTACACTGCATGTCCCTGTCACACTGCCTGTCCCTGTTCCACTGCATGTCTCTGTTACACTGCGTGTCCCTGTTACACTGCATGTCCCTGTCACACTGCATGTCCCTGTTTCACTGCATGTCTCTGTTACACTGCATGTCCCTGTTACACTGCATGTTCCTGTTTCACTGCATGCCTCTGTTACACTGCATGTCCCTGTTACACTGCATGTCCCTGTACCACTGCATGTACCTGTCACACTGCGTGTCCCTGTTTCACTGCATGTCTCTGTTACACTGCATGTCGCTGTTACACTGCATGTCTCTGTTACACTGCATGTCCCTGATACACTGCATGTTCCTGTTACACTGCATGCCTCTGTTACACTGCATGTCTCTGTTACACTGCATGTCCCTGTTACACTGCATGTTCCTGTCACACTGCGTGTCCCTGTTTCACTGCATGCCTCTGTTCACTGCATGTCCCTGTTACACTGCATGTCCCGGTTTCACTGCATGCCTCTGTTCACTGCATGCCTCTGTTACTCTGCATGTCCCTGTCACACTGCGTGTCCCTGTTTCACTGCATGTCTCTGTTACACTGCATGTCGCTGTTACACTGCGTGTCCCTGTCACACTGCATGTCTCTGTTGCACTGCATGTCCCAGTTACACTGCATGTCTCTGTTACACTGCATGTCCCTGTTACACTGCATGACCCTGTTACACTGCATGTTCCTGTTTCACTGCATGTCCCTGTTACACTGCGTGTCCCTGTTAAACAGCATGTCCCTGTCACACTGCATGTCCATGTTACACTGCATGTCCCTGTTTCACTGCATGTCCCTGTTACACTGCATGTCTCTGTCACACTGCATGTCTCTGTCACACTGCGTGTCCCTGATACACTGCATGTCTCTGTCACACTGCATGTCCCTGTTACACTGCATGTCCCTGTTACACTGCATGTCACTGTTAAACAGCATGTCCCTGTCACACTGCATGCCCCTGTTACACAGCATGTCTGTGTTACACTGCGTGTCCCTGTAACACTGCTTGACCCTGTTTCACTGCACATCCCTGTTGCACTGTATGTCTCTGTTACACTGCATGTCCCTGTTACACTGCATGTTCCTCTCACACTGCATGTCCCTGCTTGACTGTATGTCCCTGTCACACTGCATGTCTCTGTTGCACTGCATGTCCCTGTCAAATTCCATGTCTCTTTTACACTACATGTCCCTGTCACACTGCATGTCTCTGTTACACTGCATGTCCCTGTTACACTGCGTGTTCCTGTCACACTGCATGTCCCTGTTACACTGCATGTCCTTGTTACACTGTGTGTCTCTGTTACACTGTGTCCTTGTTACACTGCATGTCCCTGTTACACTGCATGTCCCTGTTACACTGCATTGCCCTGTTACACTGCATGTCCCTGTTACACTGCGTGTCCTTGTTACACTGCGTGTCCTTGTTACACTGTATGTCTGTGTTTCACTGCATGTCCCTGTTACACTGTGTGTCCCTGTTACACTGCATGTCCTTGTTACACTGCATGTCCCTGTTACACTGTGTGTCCCTGTTAAACTATGTGTCCTTGTTACACTGCGTGTCTTTGTTACAGTGTATGTCTGTGTTTCACTGCATGTCCCTGTTACACTGTGTGTCCTTGTTACACTGCATGTCCCTGTTACATTGCATGTCCTTGTTACACTGCATTTCACTGTCACACTGCATGTCTCTGTTACACTGCATGTCCCTGTTACACTGTGTGTCCTTGTTACACTGCATGTCCCTGTTACACTGCGTGTCCTTGTTACACTGCGTGACCCTGTCACACTGCATTTTCCTGTTACACTGCATGTCCCTGTTACACTGCGTGTCTTTGTTACACTGCATGTCCCTGTTACACTGTGTGTCCTTGTTACACTGCATGTCCCTGTTACACTGTGTGTCCTTGTAACACTGCATGTCTGTGTTTCACTGTGTGTCCCTCTCACACTGCATTTTCCTGTTACACTGCATGTCCCTGTTACACTGCGTGTCCATGTTACACTGTATGTCTGTGTTTCACTGCATGTCCCTGTTACACTGTGTGTCCCTGTTACACTGCGTGTCCTTGTTACACTACAGGTCTGTGTTTCACTGCATGTCCCTGTCACACTGCATGTCCCGGTTACACTGCATGTCCCTGTTACACTGCATGTCTCTGTTACACAGCATGTCCCTATCACACTGCATGTCCCTGTTACACTGCGTGTCCCTATTACACTGTGTGTCCCTGTTACCCTGCGTGTCCCTGTTACACTGCATGTCCCTGTCACACTGCATGTCCCTGTCACACTGCGTGTCCCTGTTACACTGCATGTCTCTGTTACACTGCATGTCCCTGTCACACTGCATGTCTGTGTTACACTGAATGTCCCTGTCACACTGCATGTCCCTGTTACACTGCATGTCCCTGTCACACTTCATGTCCCTGTTACACTGCGTGTTCCTGTCACACTGCATGTCCCTGTTACACTGCATGTCCTTGTTACACTGTGTGTCTCTGTTACACTGTGTGTCCTTGTTACACTGCATGTCCCTGTTACACTGCATGTCCCTGTTACACTGCATTGTCCTGTTACATTGCATGTCCCTGTTACACTGCGTGTCCTTGTTACACTGCGTGTCCTTGTTACACTGTATGTCTGTGTTTCACTGCATGTCCCTGTTACACTGCGTGTCCTTGTTACACTGTGTGTCCTTGTTACACTGTATGTCTGTGTTTCACTGCATGTCCTTGTTACACTGTATGTCCTTGTTACACTGCATGTCCCTGTTACACTGTGTGTCCCTGTTAAACTGTGTGTCCTTGTTACAATGCGTGTCTTTGTTACAGTGTATGTCTGTGTTTCACTGCATGTCCCTGTTACACTGTGTGTCCTTGTTACACTGCATGTCCTTGTTACACTGCATGTCCTTGTTACACTGCATTTCACTGTCACACTGCATGTCTCTGTTACACTGCATGTCCCTGTTACACTGCGTGTCCTTGTTACACTGCATGTCCCTGTTACACTGTGTGTACTTGTTACACTGCGTGACCCTGTCACACTGCATTTTCCTGTTACACTGCATGTCCCTGTTACACTGCGTGTCCTTGTTACACTGCATGTCCCTGTTACACTGTGTGTCCTTGTAACACTGCATGTCTGTGTTTCACTGTGTGTCCCTCTCACACTGCATTTTCTTGTTACACTGCATGTCCCTGTTACACTGCGTGTCCTTGTTACACTACAGGTCTGTGTTTCACTGCATGTCCCTGTCACACTGCATGTCCCAGTTACACTGCATGTCCCTGTTACACTGCATGTCCCTGTTACACAGCGTGTCCCTGTTACACTGCATGTCCCTACACACTGCATGTCCCTGTCACACTGCATGTCCCTGTTACCCTGCGTGTCCCTGTTACACTGCATGTCCCTGTCACACTGCATGTCCCTGTCACACTGCATGTCTCTGCTACACTGCATGTCCCTGTCACACTGCATGTCCCTGTCACACTGCGTGTCCCTGTTACACTGCATGTCCCTGTTCGACTGTATGTCTCTGTTACACTGCATGTCCGTGTCACATTGCATGTCTCTGTTACACTGCATGTCCCTGTCACACTGCATGTCTCTGTTACACTGCATGTCCCTGTTACACTGCATGTCCCTGTTACACTGCGTGTTCCTGTCACACTGCATGTCCCTGTTACACTGCGTGTCCTTGTTACACTGCATGTCCCTGTTACACTGCATGTCCCTGTTACACTGCATTGTCCTGATACACTGCATGTCTCTGTTACACTGCGTGTCCTTGTTACACTGCGTGTCCTTGTTACACTGTATGTCTGTGTTTCATTGCATGTCCCTGTTACACTGTGTGTCCCTGTTTCACTGCATGTCCTTGTTACACTGTATGTCCTTGTTACACTGCATGTCCCTGTTACACTGTGTGTCCCTGTTAAACTGTGTGTCCTTGTTACAATGCGTGTATTTGTTACAGTGTATGTCTGTGTTTCACTTCATGTCCCTGTTACACTGTGTGTCCTTGTTACACTGCATGTCCTTGTTACACTGCATGTCCTTGTTACACTGCATTTCACTGTCACACTGCATGTCTCTGTTACACTGCATGTCCCTGTTACACTGCGTGTCCTTGTTACACTGCATGTCCCTGTTACACTGCGTGTCCTTGTTACACTGCGTGACCCTGTCACACTGCATTTTCCTGTTACACTGCATGTCCCTGTTACACTGTGTGTCCTTGTAACACTGCATGTCTGTGTTTCACTGTGTGTCCCTCTCACACTGCATTTTCTTGTTA
This sequence comes from Chiloscyllium plagiosum, assembly GCF_037043375.1. Classification (NCBI taxonomy): domain Eukaryota; kingdom Metazoa; phylum Chordata; class Chondrichthyes; order Orectolobiformes; family Hemiscylliidae; genus Chiloscyllium; species Chiloscyllium plagiosum. Next base: position 53,109,400 of record NW_028270159.1, read on the forward strand.
CACTGCATGTCCCTGTTACACTGCGTGTCCTTGTTACACTACAGGTCTGTGTTTCACTGCATGTCCCTGTAACACTGCATGTCCCGGTTACACTGCATGTCCCTGTTACACTGCATGTCCCTGTTACACAGCGTGTCCCTGTTACACTGCATGTCCCTACACACTGCATGTCCCTGTCACACTGCGTGTCCCTGTTACCCTGCGTGTCCCTGTTACACTGCATGTCCCTGTCACACTGCATGTCCCTGTCACACTGCATGTCTCTGTTACACTGCATGTCCCTGTCACACTGCATGTCCCTGTCACACTGCGTGTCCCTGTTACACTGCATGTCCCTGTTCGACTGTATGTCTCTGTTACACTGCATGTCCGTGTCACATTGCATGTCTCTGTTACACTGCATGTCCCTGTCACACTGCATGTCTCTGTTACACTGCATGTCCCTGTTACACTGCATGTCCCTGTTACACTGCGTGTTCCTGTCACACTGCATGTCCCTGTTACACTGCGTGTCCTTGTTACACTGCATGTCCCTGTTACACTGCATGTCCCTGTTACACTGCATTGTCCTGATACACTGCATGTCTCTGTTACACTGCGTGTCCTTGTTACACTGCGTGTCCTTGTTACACTGTATGTCTGTGTTTCATTGCATGTCCCTGTTACACTGTGTGTCCCTGTTACACTGCATGTCCCTGTTACACTGCATGTCCCTGTTACACTGTGTGTCCCTGTTACACTGTGTGTCCTTGTTACACTGCGTGTCCTTGTTACAGTGTATGTCTGTATTTCACTGCATGTCCCTGTTGCACTGTGTGTCCTTGTTACACTGCATTTTCCTGTTACACTGCATGTCCTTGTTACACTGCATGTCACTGTCACACTGCATGTCTCTGTTACACTGCATGTCCCTGTCACACTGCATGTCCCTGTTACACTCCATGTCCCTCTTACCATGCGTGTCCCTATTACACTGCATGTCCCTGGTGCACTGCGTGTTCCTGTTACACTGCATGTCCTTCTTACAATGCATGTCTGCGTTTCATCCATGTCCCTGTCACACTGCGTGTCCCTGTTACACTGCATGTCCCTGTTACACTGCATGTCCCTGTTACACTGCGTGACCCTGTCACACTGCATGTCTCTGTTACACTGCATGTCCCTGTTACACTGCATGTCCCTGTTACACTGCATGTCCCTGTTACACTGCGCGTCCCTGTCGCTCTGCATGCCTCTGTCACACTGCATGTCTGTGTTTCACTGCATGTCCCTATTACACTGCGTGTCCCTGTCACACTGCATGTCCCTGTTACACTGCATGTCCCTGTTACACTGCATGTCTCTGTTACACTGCATGCCTTTGTTACTCTGCATGTCCCTTTGACACTGCGTGTCCCTGTCACACTGCATGTCCCTGTTACACTGCATTTCCCTGTCACACTGCATGTCTGTGTTTCACTGCATGGCTGTGTTTCACTGCATGTCTCTGTTACACTGCATGTTCCTGTTACACTGCATGTACCTGTTACACTGCATGTCCCTGTTACACTGCATGCCTCTGTTACACTGCATGTCCCTGTCACACTGCATGTCCCTGTTACACTGCATGTCCCTGTCACACTGCATGTCTCTGTTACACTGCATGTCCCTGTCACACTGCCTGTCCCTGTTCCACTGCATGTCTCTGTTACACTGCGTGTCCCTCTTACACTGCATGTCCCTGTCACACTGCGTGTCCCTGTTTCACTGCATGTCTCTGTTACACTGCATGTCCCTGTTACACTGCATGTTCATGTTACACTGCATGCCTCTGTTACACTGCATGTCCCTGTTACACTGCATGTCCCTGTTACACTGCGTGTCCCTGTAACACTGCATGTTCCTGTTACACTGCATGTCTCTGTTACACTGCGTGTCCCTCTCACACTGCATGTCCCTGTTACACTGCATGTCACTGATACATTGCATGTCTCTGTTACACTGCATGTTCCTGTTACACTGCATGTTTCTGTTACACTGCGTGTCCCTGTCACACTGCATGTCCCTTTTACACTGCATGTCCCTGTTACACTGCATGTCCCTGTTACACTGCATGCCTCTGTTACACTGCATGTCCCTGTTACACTGCATGTCCCTGTTACACTGCATTCCTCTGTTACACTGCATGTCCCTGTTACACTGCATGTTCCTGTTACACTGCATGTCTCTGTTACACTGCGTGTCCCTCTCACACTGCATGTCCCTGTTACACTGCATGTCACTGTTACATTGCATGTCTGTGTTACACTGCATGTTCCTGTTACACTGCATGTCTCTGTTACACTGCGTGTCCCTGTCACACTGCATGTCCCTTTTACACTGCATGTCCCTGTTACACTGCATGTCCCTGTTACACTGCATGCCTCTGTTACACTGCATGTCCCTGTAACACTGCATGTCCCTGTTACACTGCATGCCTCTGTTACACTGCATGTCCCTGTTACACTGCATGTCCCTGTTACACTGCATGCCTCCGTTGCACTGCATGTCTCTGTTACATTGCATGTTCCTGTTACACTGCATGTCCCTGTAACAATGCGTGTCCCTGTTACACTGAATGTCCCTGTTACACTGCATGTCCCTGTTACACTGCATGTCTCTGTTACACTGCATGTCCCTGTTACACTGCATGTCCCTGTTACACTGCATGCCTCTGTTACATTGCATGTCCGTGTAACACTGCACGTCCCCGTTACACTGCATGTCCCTGTTACACTGCATGTCCCTATTACACTGCATGTCCCTGTAACACTGCATGCCTCAGTTACATTGCATGTCCCTGTTACACTGCATGCCTCTCTCACACTGCATGTCCCTGTCACACTGCATGTCCCTGTCACACTGTGTGTCCCTGTCACACTTAATGTCCCTGTCACACTGCGGGTCCCTGTTACAATGCATGTCCCTGTCACACTGCATGTCCCTGTTACACTGCATGTCCCTGTTACACTGCATGCCTCTGTTACACTGCATGTCCCTGTTACGCTCCATGTCCCTGTTACACTGTGTCCCTGTTACACTGTGTGTCCCTGTTAAACTGCATGTCCCTGTTACACTGCATGCCTCTGTTACATTGCCTGTCCCTATCACACTGCATGTCCCTGTCACACTGCGTGTCCCTGTTACACTGCGTGTCCCTGATACACTGCATGTCTCTGTTACACTGCATGTCCCTGTCACACTGCATGTCCCTGTCACACTGCATGTCCCTGTTACACTGCATGTCCCTGTTACACTGCATGCCTCTGTTACACTGCATGTCCCTGTTACACTGCATGTCTCTGTTACATTGCATGTCCCTGTTACACTGCATGCCTCTCTCACACTGCATGTCCCTGTCACACTGCATGTCCCTGTTACACTGCATGTCCCTGTTACACTGCATGTCCCTATTACACTGCATGTCCCTGTTACACTGCATGCCTCTCTCACACTGCATGTCCCTGTCACACTGCATGTCCCTGTCACACTGTGTGTCCCTGTCACACTTAATGTCCCTGTCACACTGCGGGTCCCTGTTACAATGCATGTCCCTGTCACACTGCATGTCCCTGTTACACTGCATGTCCCTGTTACACTGCATGCCTCTGTTACACTGCATGTCCCTGTTACGCTCCATGTCCCTGTTACACTGTGTCCCTGTTACACTGTGTGTCCCTGTTAAACTGCATGTCCCTGTTACACTGCATGCCTCTGTTACACTGCCTGTCCCTATCACACTGCATGTCCCTGTCACACTGCGTGTCCCTGTTACACTGCGTGTCCCTGCTACACTGCATGTCTCTGTTACACTGCATGTCCCTGTCACACTGCATGTCCCTGTCACACTGCATGTCCCTGTCACACTGCATGTCCCTGTTACACTGCATGCCTCTGTTACACTGCATGTCTCTGTTACACTGCATGTCCCTGTTACACTGCATGTACCTGTTACACTGCATGTCCCCTGTCAAACTGCATGTCTCTGTTACACTGCGTGTCCCTCTCACACTGCATGTCTCTGTTACACTGCATGTCCCTGTCACACTGCGTGTCTCTGTTACACAGCATGTCCCTGTCACACTGCGTGTCCCTGTCAGACTGCATGTCCCTGTTACACTGCGTGTCCCTGTTACACTGCGTGCACCTGGTCACACTGCGTGTCCCTGTTACACTGCGTGTCCCTGTTACACAGCATGTCCCTGTTACACTGCATGTTTCTGTTGCTCTGCGTGTCCCTGTTACACTGCGTGGCCCTGTTACACTGCGTGTTCCTGTTACACTGCATGTCTCTGTTTCACTGCACGTCCCTCTTACACTGCATGCCTCTGTTACACTGCATGTCCCTGTCACACTGCATGTCTCTGTTAGACTGCATGTCTCTGTTACACTGCATGTCCCTGTCACACTGCATGTCTCTGTTACACTGCATGTCCCTGTTACACTGCATGTCCCTGTCACACTGCACGTCCCTGTCACACTGCATGTCTCTGTTACACTGCGTGTCCCTGTTACACTGCATGTCTCTGTTACACTGCATGTCCCTGTCACACTGCATGTCCCTGTTACACTGCGTGTCCCTGTTACACTGTGTGTCCCTGTTACACTGCATGTCTCTGTTACACTGCATGTCCCTGTCACACTGCATGTCCCTGTTACACTGCGTGTCTCTGTTACACAGCATGTCCCTGTTACACTGCATGTCCCCTGTTATACTGCATGTCCCATCCCCACAGCATGTCCCTGTTACACAACATGTCTCTGTTACACTGCATGTCCCTGTCACACTGCATGTCTCTGTTAGACTGCATGTCTCTGTCATACTGCACGTCTCTGATACACTGCATGTCCCTGTCACACTGCATGTCTCTGTTAGACTGCATGTCTCTGTGAAACTGAATGTCCCTGTTGCACTACATGTCCCTGTTACACTGCATGGCTCAGTCACACTGCATGTCCCTGTTGCATGGTGTATCCCTGTTACACTGTGTGTCTCTGATACACAGCATGTCCCTGTTAAACTGCGTGTCCCTGTTACACTGCATGTCCCCTGTTTTACTGCATGTCCCAGCCCGACAGCATGTCCCTGTTACACAGCATGTCCCTGTTGCACCTCGTGTCCCTGTTACACTGCCTGTCCCTGTTGCACTGCGTGTCCCTGTTACACTGCGTGTCCCTGTTACACAGCATGTCCCTGTTACAATGCGTGTCCCTGTTACACTGCGTATCCCTGATACACAGCATGTCCCTGTCACACTGCATGTCCCTGTTGCACTGCATTTCCATGTCACACTGCATGTTTGTGTTTCACTGCATGGCTGTGTTTCACTGCATGTCTCTGTTACACTGCATGTTCCTGTTACACTGCATGTCCCTGTTACACTGCATGTCCCTGTTACACTGCATGCCTCTGTTACACTGCATGTCCCTGTCACACTGCATGTCCCTGTTACACTGCATGTCCCTGTTACACTGCATGTCCCTGTCACACTGCATGTCCCTGTTACACTGCATGTCCCTGTCACACTGCCTGTCCCTGTTCCACTGCATGTCTCTGTTACACTGCGTGTCCCTGTTACACTGTGTGTCCCTGTCACACTGCATGTCCCTGTTACACTGCATGTCTAAGTTACACTGCATGTCGCTTTCACACTGCGTGTCCCTGTTACACTGTGTGTCCCTGTTACACAGCATGTCCCTGTTACACTGCATGTCCCCTGTTATACTGCATGTCCCATCCCCACAGCATGTCCCTGTTACACAACATGTCTCTGTTACACTGCATGTCCCTGTCACACTGCATGTCTCTGTTAGACTGCATGTCTCTGTCATACTGCACGTCTCTGATACACTGCATGTCCCTGTCACACTGCATGTCTCTGTTAGACTGCATGTCTCTGTGAAACTGAATGTCCCTGTTGCATGGCATGTCCCTGTTACACTGCGTGTCCCTGTTACACAGCATGTCCCTGTTACAATGCGTGTCCCTGTTACACTGCGTATCCCTGATACACAGCATGTCCCTGTCACACTGCATGTCCCTGTTGCACTGCATTTCCATGTCACACTGCATGTCTGTGTTTCACTGCATGGCTGTGTTTCACTGCATGTCTCTGTTACACTGCATGTTCCTGTTACACTGCATGTCCCTGTTACACTGCATGTCCCTGTTACACTGCATGCCTCTGTTACACTGCATGTCCCTGTCACACTGCATGTCCCTGTTACACTGCATGTCCCTGTTACACTGCATGTCCCTGTCACACTGCATGTCCCTGTTACACTGCATGTCCCTGTCACACTGCCTGTCCCTGTTCCACTGCATGTCTCTGTTACACTGCGTGTCCCTGTTACACTGCATGTCCCTGTCACACTCCGTGTCCCTGTTTCACTGCATGTCTCTCTTACACTGCATGTCCCTGTTACACTGCATGTTCCTGTTACACTGCATGCCTCTGTTACACTGCATGTCCCTGTTACACTGCATGTCCCTGTTACACTGCATGTTCCTGTTACACTGCATGTCCCTTTCACACTGCGTGTCCCTGTTTCACTGCATGTCTCTGTTACACTGCATGTCGCTGTTACACTGCATGTCTCTGTTACACTGCATGTCCCTGATACACAGCATGTTCCTGTTACACTGCATGTCTCTGTTACACTGCATGTCCCTGTTACACTGCATGTTCCTGTTACACTGCATGTCCCTGTTTCACTGCATGCCTCTGTTACACTGTATGTCCCTGTTACACTGCATATCCCCGTTACACTGCATGTCCCTGTTACACTGCATGTCTCTGTTACACTGCATGTCCCTGTTACACTGCATGTTCCTGTTACACTGCATGCCTCTGTTACACTGCATGTCCCTGTTACACTGCATGTCCCTGTTACACTGCATGTTCCTGTTACACTGCATGTCCCTTTCACACTGCGTGTCCCTGTTTCACTGCATGTCTCTGTTACACTGCATTTCGCTGTTACACTGCATGTCTCTGTTACACTGCATGTCCCTGATACACAGCATGTTCCTGTTACACTGCATGTCTCTGTTACACTGCATGTCCCTGTTACACTGCGTGTTCCTGTTACACTGCATGTCCCTGTTTCACTGCATGCCTCTGTTACACTGTATGTCCCTGTTACACTGCATGTCCCCGTTACACTGCATGTCCCTGTTACACTGCATGTCTCTGTTACACTGCATGTCCCTGTCACACTGCATGGTCCTGTCTCACTGCATGGCCCTGTTACACTGCGTGTCCCTGTCACACTGCATGTCCCTGTTACACTGCATGTCCCAGTTACACTGCATGTCTCTGTTACACTGCATGTTCCTGTTACACTGCATGTCCCTGTTACACTGCATGTTCCTGTTACACTGCATGTCCCTGTTACACTGCGTGTCCGTGTTTCACTGCATGTCTCTGTTACGCTGCATGTCCCTGTTACACTGCATTTCCCTGTTACACTGCATGTCCCTGTCACACTGCATGTCCCTGTCGCACTGCGTGTCCCTGTTGCACTGCGTGTCCCTATCACACTGCATGTCCGTGTTACACTGCATGTCCCTGTTACACTGCATGCCTCTGTTACACTGCATGTCTCTGTCACACTGCCTGTCCCTGTCACACTGCATGTCTCTGTTACACTGCATGTCCCTGTTACACTGCATGTCCCTGTTACACTGCACGTCTCTGTTACACTTCATGTCTCTGTTACACTGCATGTTCCTGATACACTGCATGTCTATGTTACTCTGCATGTCTCTGTTACATTGCATGTCCCTGTCACACTGCGTGTCTCTGTTACACTGCATGTCTCTGTTACACTGCATGTCCCTGTTACACCGCATGTCCCAGTTACACTGCATGTCTCTGTAACTCTGCATGTCTCTGTTACATTGCATGTCCCTGTCACACTGCATGTCCCTGGTACACTGCATGTCCCTCTTACACTGCATGTCTCTGTTACTCTGCATGTCCCTGTTACACTGCATGTCCCTGTTACACTGCATGTCTCTGTTACTCTGCACGTCTCTGTTACACTGCATGTCCCTGTCACAATGCGTGTCCCTGTTACACTGCATGTCCCTGTTACACTGCATGTTCCTGTTACACTGCATGTCCCTGTTACACTGCGTGTCCGTGTTTCACTGCATGTCTCTGTTACGCTGCATGTCCCTGTTACACTGCATTTCCCTGTTACACTGCATGTCCCTGTCACACTGCATGTCCCTGTCGCACTGCGTGTCCCTGTTGCACTGCGTGTCCCTATCACACTGCATGTCCGTGTTACACTGCATGTCCCTGTTACACTGCATGCCTCTGTTACACTGCATGTCTCTGTCACACTGCCTGTCCCTGTCACACTGCATGTCTCTGTTACACTGCATGTCCCTGTTACACTGCATGTCCCTGTTACACTGCACGTCTCTGTTACACTTCATGTCTCTGTTACACTGCATGTTCCTGATACACTGCATGTCTATGTTACTCTGCATGTCTCTGTTACATTGCATGTCCCTGTCACACTGCGTGTCTCTGTTACACTGCATGTCTCTGTTACACTGCATGTCCCTGTTACACCGCATGTCCCAGTTACACTGCATGTCTCTGTAACTCTGCATGTCTCTGTTACATTGCATGTCCCTGTCACACTGCATGTCCCTGGTACACTGCATGTCCCTCTTACACTGCATGTCTCTGTTACTCTGCATGTCCCTGTTACACTGCATGTCCCTGTTACACTGCATGTCTCTGTTACTCTGCACGTCTCTGTTACACTGCATGTCCCTGTCACAATGCGTGTCCCTGTTACACTGCATGTCCCTGTTACACTGCATGTCCCTGTTACACTGCATGTCTCTGTTACATTGCATGTCCCTGTTACACTGCATGTCCCTGTTACACTGCATGTCCCTGTTACACTGCATGCCTCTGTTACACTGAATGTCCCTGTTACACTGCATGTTGCTGTTACACTGCATGCCTCTGTTACACTGCATGTCTCTGTAACACTGCATGTCCCTGTTACACTGCATGCCTCTGTTACACTGCATGCCTCTGTTACACTGCATGTCTCTGTAACACTGCATGTCCCTGTTACACTGCATGCCTCTGTTACACTGCATGTCCCTGTCACACTGCATGTCCCTGTCACACTGCATGTCTCTGTTACACTGCATGTCCCAGTTACACTGAATGTTCCTGTCTCACTGCATGTCCCTGTCACACTGCATGTCCCTGTTACACTGCATGTCCCTGTCACACTGCCTGTCCCTGTTCCACTGCAGGTCTCTGTTACACTGTGTGTCCCTGTTACACTGCATGTCCCTGTCACACTGCGTGTCCCTGTTTCACTGCATGTCTCTGTTACACTGCATGTCCCTGTTACACTGCATGTTCCTGTTACACTGCATGCCTCTGTTACACTGCATGTCCCTGTTACACTGCATGTCCCTGTTACACTGCATGTCCCTATTACACTGCATGTTCCTGTTACACTGCATGTCCCTGTCACACTGCGTGTCCCTGTGTCACTGCATGTCTCTGTCACACTGCATGTCGCTGTTACAATGCATGTGCCTGTTACACTGCATGCCTCTGTTACACTGCATGTCCCTGTCACACTGAATGTTCCTGTTACACTGCATGTCCCTGTTACACTGCATGTCCCTGATACACTGCATGTTCCTGTTAGACTGCATGCCTCTGTTACACGGCATGTCTCTGTTACACTGCATGTCCCTGTTACACTGCATGTTCCTGTTACACTGCATGTCCCTGTTTCACTGCATGCCTCTGTTACACTGCATGTCCCTGTTACACTGCATGTGCCTGTTACACTGCATGCCTCTGTTACACTGCATGTCCCTGTCACACTGAATGTTCCTGTCTCACTGCATGTCCCTGTTACACTGCGTGTCCCTGTCACACTGCATGTTTGTGTTACACTGCATGTCCCAGTTACACTGAATGTTCCTGTCTCACTGCATGTCCCTGTTACACTGCGTGTCCCTGTCACACTGCATGTCTCTGTTACACTGCATGTCCCAGTTACACTGCATGTCTCTATTACACTGCATGTCCCTGTTTCACTGCATGTCCCTGTTACACTGCATGTCCCTGTTACACTGCATGCCTCTGTTACACTGCATGTCCCTGTCACACTGCATGCCCCTGTCACACTGCGTGTCCCTGTTACACTGCGTATCCCTGTTACACAGCATGTCCCTGTCACACTGCATGTCCCTGTTGCACTGCATTTCCCTGTCACACTGCATGTTTGTGTTTCACTGCATGGCTGTGTTTCACTGCATGTCCCTGTTACACTGCATGTTCCTGTTACACTGCATGTCCCTGTTACACTGCATGTCCGTGTTACACTGCATGTCCCTGTTATACTGCATGTCCCTATTACACTGTATGTTCCTGTTACACTGCATGTCCCTGTCACACTGCGTGTCCCTGTTTCACTGCATGTCTCTGTTACACTGCATGTCGCTGTTACACTGCATGTCCTTGTTACACTGCATGTCCCTGATACACTGCGTGTCCCTGTTACACTGCATATCCCTGTCACACTCCGTGTCCCTGTTTCACTGCATGTCTCTCTTACACTGCATGTCCCTGTTACACTGCATGTTCCTGTTACACTGCATGCCTCTGTTACACTGCATGTCCCTGTTACACTGCATGTCCCTGTTACACTGCATGTCCCTATTACATTGCATGTTCCTGTTACACTGCATGTCCCTTTCACACTGCGTGTCCCTGTTTCACTGCATCTATCTGTTACACTGCATGTCGCTGTTACACTGCATGTCCCTGTTACACTGCATGTCTCTGTTACTCTGCACGTCTCTGTTACACTGCATGTCCCTGTCACAATGCGTGTCCCTGTTACACTGCATGTCCCTGTTACACTGCATGTCCCTGTTACACTGCATGTCTCTGTTACATTGCATGTCCCTGTTACACTGCATGTCCCTGTTACACTGCATGTCCGTGTTACACTGCATGCCTCTGTTACACTGCAAGACTCTGTTACACTGCATGTCCCTGATACACTGCATGTTCCTGTTAGACTGCATGCCTCTGTTACACTGCATGTCTCTGTTACACTGCGTGTCCCTGTTACACTGCATGTTCCTGTTACACTGCATGTCCCTGTTTCACTGCATGCCTCTGTTACACTGCATGTCCCTGTTACACTGCATGTCTCTGTTACACTGCATGTCGCTGTTACACTGCATGTCTCTGTTACACTGCATGTCCCTGATACACTGCATGTTCCTGTTACACTGCATGTCTCTGTTACACTGCATGTCCCTGTTACACTGCATGTTCCTGTTACACTGCATGTCCCTGTTTCACTGCATGCCTCTGTTACACTGTATGTCCCTGTTACACTGCATGTCCCTGTCACACTGCATGTCCCTGTTTCACTGCATGTCTCTGTTACACTGCATGTCCCTGTTACACTGCATGTTCCTGTTACACTGCATGTCTCTGTTACACTGCATGTCCCTGTTACACTGCATGTTCCTGTTACACTGCATGTCCCTGTTTCACTGCATGCCTCTGTTACACTGTATGTCCCTGTTACACTGCATGTCCCTATCACACTGCGTGTCCCTGTTTCACTGCATGTCTCTGTTACACTGCATGTCCCTGTTACACTGCATGTTCCTGTTACACTGCATGCCTCTGTTACACTGCATGTCCCTGTTACACTGCATGTCCCTGTTACACTGCATTTCCTATTACACTGCATGTTCCTGTTACACTGCATGTCCCTGTCACACTGCGCGTCCCTGTTTCACTGCATGTCTCTGACACACTGCATGTCGCTGTTACACTGCATGGGCCTGTTACACTGCATGCCTCTGTTACACTGCATGTCCCTGTCACACTGAATGTTCCTGTTACACTGCATGTCCCTGTTACACTGCATGTCCCTGATACACTGCATGTTCCTGTTAGACTGCATGCCTCTGTTACACGGCATGTCTCTGTTACACTGCATGTCCCTGTTACACTGCATGTTCCTGTTACACTGCATGTCCCTGTTTCACTGCATGCCTCTGTTACACTGCATGTCCCTGTTACACTGCATGTGCCTGTTACACTGCATGCCTCTGTTACACTGCATGTCCCTGTCACACTGAATGTTCCTGTCTCACTGCATGTCCCTGTTACACTGCGTGTCCCTGTCACACTGCATGTTTGTGTTACACTGCATGTCCCAGTTACACTGCGTGTCCCTGTCACACTGCATGTCTCTGTTACACTGCATGTCCCAGTTACACTGCATGTCTCTATTACACTGCATGTCCCTGTTTCACTGCATGTCCCTGTTACACTGCATGTCCCTGTTACACTGCATGCCTCTGTTACACTGCATGTCCCTGTCACACTGCATGCCCCTGTCACACTGCGTGTCCCTGTTACACTGCGTATCCCTGTTACACAGCATGTCCCTGTCACACTGCATGTCCCTGTTACACTGCATGTTCCTGTTACACTGCATGTCCCTGTTTCACTGCATGCCTCTGTTACACTGCATGTCCCTGTTACACTGCATGTCTCTGTTACACTGCATGTCGCTGTTACACTGCATGTCTCTGTTACACTGCATGTCCCTGATACACTGCATGTTCCTGTTACACTGCATGTCTCTGTTACACTGCATGTCCCTGTTACACTGCATGTTCCTGTTACACTGCATGTCCCTGTTTCACTGCATGCCTCTGTTACACTGTATGTCCGTGTTACACTGCATGTCCCCGTTACACTGCATGTCCCTGTTACACTGCATGTCTCTGTTACACTGCATGTCCCTGTCACACTGCATGGTCCTGTCTCACTGCATGGCCCTGTTACACTGCGTGTCCCTGTCACACTGCATGTCCCTGTTACACTGCATGTCCCAGTTACACTGCATGTCTCTGTTACACTGCATGTGCCTGTTACACTGCATGTCCCTGTTACACTGCATGCCTCTGTTACACTGCATGTCCCTGTCACACTGCATGTCCCTGTCGCACTGCGTGTCCCTGTTGCACTGCATGTCCCTGTCACACTGCATGTCCCTGTTACACTGCATGCCTCTGTTACACTGCATGTCCCTGTTATACTGCATGCCTCTGTTACACTGCATGTCTCTGTCACACTGCCTGTCCCTGTCACACTGCATGTCTCTGTTACACTGCATGTCCCTGTTACACTGCATGTCCCTGTTACACTGCACGTATCTGTTACACTGCATGTCCCTGTTACACTGCATGTCCCAGTTACACTGCATGTCTCTGTTACTCTGCATGTCTCTGTTACATTGCAGGTCCCTGTCACACTGCATGTCCCTGTTACACAGCATGTCCCTCTGACACTGCATGTCTCTGTTACTCTGCATGTCCCTGTTACACTGCATGTCCCTGTTACACTGCATGTCTCTGTTACACTGCATGTCCCTGTTACACTGCATGTCTCTGTTGCACTGCGTGTCCCTGTCACACTGCATGTCCCTGTTACACTGCGTGTCCCTGTTACACTGCATGTCCCCTGTTATACTGCATGTCCCATCCCCACAGCATGTCCCTGTTACACAACATGTCTCTGTTACACTGCATGTCCCTGTCACACTGCATGTCTCTGTTAGACTGCATTCTGTGTCATACTGCATGTCTCTGATACACTGCATGTCCCTGTCACACTGCATGTCTCTGTTAGACAGCATGTCTCTGTTAAACTGAATGTCCCTGTTGTATGGCATGTCCCTGTTACACTGCGTGTCCCTGTTACACTGCATGTCTCTGATACACTGCATGTCCCTGTGACACTGCATGTCTCTGTTAGACTGCATGTGTCCATTAAACTGAATGTCCCTGTTGCATGGCATGTCCCTGTTACACTGCGTGTCCCTGTTACACAGCATGTCTCTGTTACACTGAATGTCCCTGTTGCACTACATGTCCCTGTTACACTGCATGGCTCAGTCACACTGCATGTCCCTGTTGCATGGTGTATCCCTGTTACACTGCGTGTCCCTGTTACACAGCATGTCCCTGTTAAACTGCGTGTCCCTGTTACACTGCATGTCCCCTGTTATACTGCATTTCCCAGCCCCACAGCATGTCCCTGTTACACAGCATGTTCCTGTTACACTGCATGCCTCTGTTACACTGCATGTCCCTGTTACACTGCATGTCCCTGTTATACTGCATGTCCCTATTACACTGCATGTTCCTGTTACACTGCATGTCCCTGTCACACTGCGTGTCCCTGTTTCACTGCATGTCTCTGTTACACTGCATGTCGCTGTTACACTGCATGTCTCTGTTACACTGCATGTCCCTTATACACTGCATGTTCCTGTTACACTGCATGTCTCTGTTACACTGCATGTCCCTGTTACACTGCATGTTCCTGTTACACTGCATGTCCCTGTTTCACTGCATGCCTCTGTTACACTGTATGTCCCTGTTACACTGCATGTCCCCGTTACACTGCATGTCCCTGTTACACTGCATGTCTCTGTTACACTGCATGTCCCTGTCACACTGCATGTCTCTGTTAGACTGCATTCTGTGTCATACTGCATGTCTCTGATACACTGCATGTCCCTGTCACACTGCATGTCTCTGTTAGACAGCATGTCTCTGTTAAACTGAATGTCCCTGTTGTATGGCATGTCCCTGTTACACTGCGTGTCCCTGTTACACTGCATGTCTCTGATACACTGCATGTCCCTGTGACACTGCATGTCTCTGTTAGACTGCATGTGTCCATTAAACTGAATGTCCCTGTTGCATGGCATGTCCCTGTTACACTGCGTGTCCCTGTTACACAGCATGTCTCTGTTACACTGAATGTCCCTGTTGCACTACATGTCCCTGTTACACTGCATGGCTCAGTCACACTGCATGTCCCTGTTGCATGGTGTATCCCTGTTACACTGCGTGTCCCTGTTACACAGCATGTCCCTGTTAAACTGCGTGTCCCTGTTACACTGCATGTCCCCTGTTATACTGCATGTCCCAGCCCCACAGCATGTCCCTGTTACACAGCATGTTCCTGTTACACTGCATGCCTCTGTTACACTGCATGTCCCTGTTACACTGCATGTCCCTGTTATACTGCATGTCCCTATTACACTGCATGTTCCTGTTCCACTGCATGTCCCTGTCACACTGCGTGTCCCTGTTTCACTGCATGTCCCTGTTACACTGCATGTCGCTGTTACACTGCATGTCTCTGTTACACTGCATGTCCCTGATACACTGCATGTTCCTGTTACACTGCATGTCTCTGTTACACTGCATGTCCCTGTTACACTGCATGTTCCTGTTACACTGCATGTCCCTGTTTCACTGCATGCCTCTGTTACACTGTATGTCCCTGTTACACTGCATGTCCCCGTTACACTGCATGTCCCTGTTACACTGCATGTATCTGTTACACTGCATGTCCCTGTCACACTGCATGTTCCTGTCTCACTGCATGGCCCTGTTTCACTGCGTGTCCCTGTCACACTGCATGTTCCTGTTACACTGCATGTCCCTGTTTCACTGCATGCCTCTGTTACACTGCATGTCCCTGTTACACTGCATGTCTCTGTTACACTGCATGTCGCTGTTACACTGCATGTCTCTGTTACACTGCATGTCCCTGATACACTGCATGTTCCTGTTACACTGCATGTCTCTGTTACACTGCATGTCCCTGTTACACTGCATGTTCCTGTTACACTGCATGTCCCTGTTTCACTGCATGTCCCCGTTACACTGCATGTCCCTGTTACACTGCATGTCTCTGTTACACTGCATGTCCCTGTCACACTGCATGGTCCTGTCTCACTGCATGGCCCTGTTACACTGCGTGTCCCTGTCACACTGCATGTCCCTGTTACACTGCATGTCCCAGTTACACTGCATGTCTCTGTTACACTGCATGTTCCTGTTTCACTGCATGCCTCTGTTACACTGCATGTCCCTGTTACACTGCATGACCCTGTTACACTGCATGCCTCTGTTACACTGCATGTCCCTGTCACACTGCATGTCCCTGTCGCACTGCGTGTCCCTGTTGCACTGCATGTCCCTGTCAAACTGCATGTCCCTGTTACACTGCATGTCCCTGTTACACTGCATGCCTCTGTTACACTGCATGTCCCTGTTATACTGCATGCCTCTGTTACACTGCATGTCTCTGTCACACTGCCTGTCCCTGTCACACTGCATGTCTCTGTTACACTGCACCTCCCTGTTACACTGCATGTCCCTGTTACACTGCACGTATCTGTTACACTTCATGTCTCTGTTACACTGCATGTCCCTGATACACTGCATGTCTATGTTACTCTGCATGTCTCTGTTACATTGCATGTCCCTGTCACATTGCGTGTCCCTGTTACACTGCATGTCTCTGTTACACTGCATGTCCCTGTTACACTGCATGTCCCAGTTACACTGCATGTCTCTGTTACTCTGCATGTCTCTGTTACATTGCAGGTCCCTGTCACACTGCATGTCCCTGTTACACTGCATGTCCCTCTGACACTGCATGTCTCTGTTACTCTGCATGTCCCTGTTACACTGCATGTCCCTGTTACACTGCATGTCCCTGTCACACTGCATGTCTCTGTTACACTGCATGTCCCTGTTACACTGCATGTCTCTGTTGCACTGCGTGTCCCTGTCACACTGCATGTCCCTGTTACACTGCGTGTCCCTGTTACACTGTGTGTCCCTGTTACACAGCATGTCCCTGTTACACTGCATGTCCCCTGTTATACTGCATGTCCCATCCCCACAGCATGTCCCTGTTACACAACATGTCTCTGTTACACTGCATGTCCCTGTCACACTGCATGTCTCTGTTAGACTGCATGTCTGTGTCATACTGCATGTCTCTGATACACTGCATGTCCCTGTCACACTGCATGTCTCTGTTAGACAGCATGTCTCTGTTAAACTGAATGTCCCTGTTGTATGGCATGTCCCTGTTACACTGCGTGTCCCTGTTACACTGCATGTCTCTGATACACTGCATGTCCCTGTGACACTGCATGTCTCTGTTAGACTGCATGTGTCCGTTAAACTGAATGTCCCTGTTGCATGGCATGTCCCTGTTACACTGCGTGTCCCTGTTACACAGCATGTCTCTGTTACACTGAATGTCCCTGTTGCACTACATGTCCCTGTTACACTGCATGGCTCAGTCACACTGCATGTCCCTGTTGCATGGTGTATCCCTGTTACACTGCGTGTCCCTGTTACACAGCATGTCCCTGTTAAACTGCGTGTCCCTGTTACACTGCATGTCCCCTGTTATACTGCATGTCCCAGCCCCACAGCATGTCCCTGTTACACAGCATGTTCCTGTTACACTGCATGCCTCTGTTACACTGCATGTCCCTGTTTCACTGCGTGTCCCTGTCACACTGCATGTCCCTGTTACACTGCATGTCTCAGTTACACTGCATGTCTCTGTTACTCTGCATGTCCCTGTTACACTGCATGTCCCTGTTACACTGCACGTTCCTGTTAAACTGCATGTCCCTGTTACACTGCGTGTCCCTGTTTCACTGAATGCCTCTGTTACACTGCATGTCCCTGTTACACTGCATGTCCCTGTTACACTGCATGCCTCTGTTACACTGCATGTCCCTGTCACACTGCATGTCCCTGTCGCACTGCGTGTCCCTGTTGCACTGCGTGTCCCTATCACACTGCATGTCCCTGTTACACTGCATGTCCCTGTTACACTGCATGCCTCTTTTACACTGCATGTCCCTGTTATACTGCATGCCTCTGTTACACTGCATGTCTCTGTAACACTGCCTGTCCCTGTCACACTGCATGTCTCTGTTACACTGCATGTCCCTGTTACACTGCATGTCCCTGTTACACTGCATGGCTCAGTCACACTGCATGTCCCTGTTGCATGGTGTATCCCTGTTACACTGCGTGTCCCTGTTACACAGCATTTCCCTGTTAAACTGCGTGTCCCTGTTACACTGCATGTCCCCTGTTATACTGCATGTCCCAGCCCCACAGCATGTCCCTGTTACACAGCATGTTCCTGTTACACTGCATGCCTCTGTTACACTGCATGTCCCTGTTACACTGCATGTCCCTATTATACTGCATGTCCCTATTACACTGCATGTTCCTGTTACACTGCATGTCCCTGTCACACTGCGTGTCCCTGTTTCACTGCATGTCCCTGTTACACTGCATGTCGCTGTTACACTGCATGTCTCTGTTACAGTGCATGTCCCTGATACACTGCATGTTCCTGTTACACTGCATGTCTCTGTTACACTGCATGTCCCTGTTACACTGCAGGTCCCTGTTACACTGCATGTCCCTGTTACACTGCATGTCCCTGTTACACTGCATGCCTCTGTTACACTGAATGTCCCTGTTACACTGCATGTCCCTGTTACACTGCATGCCTCTGTTACACTGCATGTCTCTGTAACACTGCATGTCCCTGTTACACTGCGTGTCCCTGTTACACAGCGTGTCCCTGTTACACTGCATGTTCCTGTTGCACTGCGTGTCCCTGTTACACTGCGTGGCCCTGTTACACTGCATGTCTCTGTCACACTGCATGTCCCTGTTACACTGCATGTCCCTTTCACACTGCATGTCCCTGTTACACTGCATGTCCCTGTCACACTGCCTGTCCCTGTTCCACTGCAGGTCTCTGTTACACTGTGTGTCCCTGTTACACTGCATGTCCCTGTCACACTGCGTGTCCCTGTTTCACTGCATGTCTCTGTTACACTGCATGTCCCTGTTACACTGCATGTTCCTGTTACACTGCATGCCTCAGTTACACTGCATGTCCCTGTTACACTGCATGTCCCTGTCACACTGCATGTCCCTGTTACACTGCATGCCTCTGTTACACTGCATATCTCTGCCACACTACCTGTCCCTGTCACACTGCATGTCTCTATCACACTGCATGTCCCTGTCACACTGCATGTCCCTGTTACACTGCATGCCTCTGTTACACTGCAAGACTCTGTTGCACTGCATGTCCCTGTTACACTGCGTGTCCCTGTTACACTGCGTGTCCCTATCACACTGCATGTCTCTGTTACACTGCATGTCCCTGTTACACTGCATGCCTCTGTTACACTGCAAGACTCTGTTACACTGCATGTCCTTGTTACACTGCATGTCCCTGTTACACTGCATGTCCCTGTTACACTGCATGTCTCTGTTACTCTGCACGTCTCTGTTACACTGCATGTCCCTGTCACAATGCGTGTCCCTGTTACACTGCATGTCCCTGTTACACTGCATGTCCCTGTTACACTGCATGTCTCTGTTACATTGCATGTCTCTGTTACACTGCATGTCCCTGTTACACTGCATGTCCCTGTTACACTGCATGCCTCTGTTACACTGCAAGACTCTGTTACACTGCATGTCCCTGATACACTGCATGTTCCTGTTAGACTGCATGCCTCTGTTACACTGCATGTCTCTGTTACACTGCATGTCCCTGTTACACTGCATGTTCCTGTTACACTGCATGTCCCTGTTTCACTGCATGCCTCTGTTACACTGCATGTCCCTGTTACACTGCATGTCTCTGTTACACTGCATGTCGCTGTTACACTGCATGTCTCTGTTACACTGCATGTCCCTGATACACTGCATGTTCCTGTTACACTGCATGTCCCTGTTTCACTGCATGCCTCTGTTACACTGTATGTCCCTGTTACACTGCATGTCCCCGTTACACTGCATGTCCCTGTTACACTGCATGTCTCTGTTACACTGCATGTCCCTGTCACACTGCATGGTCCCGTCTCACTGCATGGCCCTGTTACATTGCGTGTCCCTGTCACACTGCATGTCCCTGTTACACTGCATGTCCCAGTTACACTGCATGTCTCTGTTACACTGCATGTCCCTGTTACACTGCATGTCCCTGTTACACTGCATGCCTCTGTTACACTGCATGTCCCTGTCACACTGCATGTCCCTGTCGCACTGCGTGTCCCTGTTGCACTGCATGTCTCTGTTAGACAGCATGTCTCTGTTAAACTGAATGTCCCTGTTGTTTGGCATGTCCCTGTTACACTGCGTGTCCCTGTTACACTGCATGTCTCTGATACACTGCATGTCCCTGTGACACTGCATGTCTCTGTTAGACTGCATGTGTCCGTTAAACTGAATGTCCCTGTTGCATGGCATGTCCCTGTTACACTGCGTGTCCCTGTTACACAGCATGTCTCTGTTACACTGAATGTCCCTGTTGCACTACATGTCCCTGTTACACTGCATGGCTCAGTCACACTGCATGTCCCTGTTGCATGGTGTATCCCTGTTACACTGCGTGTCCCTGTTACACAGCATGTCCCTGTTAAACTGCGTGTCCCTGTTACACTGCATGTCCCCTGTTATACTGCATGTCCCAGCCCCACAGCATGTCCCTGTTACACAGCATGTTCCTGTTACACTGCATGCCTCTGTTACACTGCATGTCCCTGTTTCACTGCGTGTCCCTGTCACACTGCATGTCCCTGTTACACTGCATGTCTCAGTTACACTGCATGTCTCTGTTACTCTGCATGTCCCTGTTACACTGCATGTCCCTGTTACACTGCACGTTCCTGTTAAACTGCATGTCCCTGTTACACTCCGTG
Organism: Chiloscyllium plagiosum; assembly: GCF_037043375.1. NCBI lineage: Eukaryota > Metazoa > Chordata > Chondrichthyes > Orectolobiformes > Hemiscylliidae > Chiloscyllium > Chiloscyllium plagiosum. Next base: position 53,130,094 of record NW_028270159.1, read on the forward strand.
TCCCTGTTTCACTGCATGCCTCTGTTACACTGCATGTCCCTGTTACACTGCATGTCCCTGTTACACTGCATGCCTCTGTTACACTGCATGTCCCTGTCACACTGCATGTCCCTGTCGCACTGCGTGTCCCTGTTGCACTGCGTGTCCCTATCACACTGCATGTCCCTGTTACACTCCATGTCCCTGTTACACTGCATGCCTCTTTTACACTGCATGTCCCTGTTATACTGCATGCCTCTGTTACACTGCATGTCTCTGTAACACTGCCTGTCCCTGTCACACTGCATGTCTCTGTTACACTGCATGTCCCTGTTACACTGCATGTCCCTGTTACACTGCATGGCTCAGTCACACTGCATGTCCCTGTTGCATGGTGTATCCCTGTTACACTGCGTGTCCCTGTTACACAGCGTGTCCCTGTTAAACTGCGTGTCCCTGTTACACTGCATGTCCCCTGTTATACTGCATGTCCCAGCCCCACAGCATGTCCCTGTTACACAGCATGTTCCTGTTACACTGCATGCCTCTGTTACACTGCATGTCCCTGTTACACTGCATGTCCCTATTATACTGCATGTCCCTATTACACTGCATGTTCCTGTTACACTGCATGTCCCTGTCACACTGCGTGTCCCTGTTTCACTGCATGTCTCTGTTACACTGCATGTCGCTGTTACACTGCATGTCTCTGTTACAGTGCATGTCCCTGATACACTGCATGTTCCTGTTACACTGCATGTCTCTGTTACACTGCATGTCCCTGTTACACTGCAGGTCCCTGTTACACTGCATGTCCCTGTTACACTGCATGTCCCTGTTACACTGCATGCCTCTGTTACACTGAATGTCCCTGTTACACTGCATGTCCCTGTTACACTGCATGCCTCTGTTACACTGCATGTCTCTGTAACACTGCATGTCCCTGTTACACTGCGTGTCCCTGTTACACAGCGTGTCCCTGTTACACTGCATGTTCCTGTTGCACTGCGTGTCCCTGTTACACTGCGTGGCCCTGTTACACTGCATGTCTCTGTCACACTGCATGTCCCTGTTACACTGCATGTCCCTTTCACACTGCATGTCCCTGTTACACTGCATGTCCCTGTCACACTGCCTGTCCCTGTTCCACTGCAGGTCTCTGTTACACTGTGTGTCCCTGTTACACTGCATGTCCCTGTCACACTGCGTGTCCCTGTTTCACTGCATGTCTCTGTTACACTGCATGTCCCTGTTACACTGCATGTTCCTGTTACACTGCATGCCTCAGTTACACTGCATGTCCCTGTTACACTGCATGTCCCTGTCACACTGCATGTCCCTGTTACACTGCATGCCTCTGTTACACTGCATATCTCTGCCACACTACCTGTCCCTGTCACACTGCATGTCTCTATCACACTGCATGTCCCTGTCACACTGCATGTCCCTGTTACACTGCATGCCTCTGTTACACTGCAAGACTCTGTTACACTGCATGTCCCTGTTACACTGCGTGTCCCTGTTACACTGCGTGTCCCTATCACACTGCATGTCTCTGTTACACTGCATGTCCCTGTTACACTGCATGCCTCTGTTACACTGCAAGACTCTGTTACACTGCATTTCCCTGTTACACTGCATGTCCCTGTTACACTGCATGTCCCTGTTACACTGCATGTCCCTGTTACACTGCATGTCTCTGTTACATTGCATGTCTCTGTTACACTGCATGTCCCTGTTACACTGCATGTCCCTGTTACACTGCATGCCTCTGTTACACTGCAAGACTCTGTTACACTGCATGTCCCTGATACACTGCATGTTCCTGTTAGACTGCATGCCTCTTTTACACTGCATGTCTCTGTTACACTGCATGTCCCTGTTACACTGCATGTTCCTGTTACACTGCATGTCCCTGTTTCACTGCATGCCTCTGTTACACTGCATGTCCCTGTTACACTGCATGTCTCTGTTACACTGCATGTCGCTGTTACACTGCATGTCTCTGTTACACTGCATGTCCCTGATACACTGCATGTTCCTGTTACACTGCATGTCCCTGTTTCACTGCATGCCTCTGTTACACTGTATGTCCCTGTTACACTGCATGTCCCCGTTACACTGCATGTCCCTGTTACACTGCATGTCTCTGTTACACTGCATGTCCCTGTCACACTGCATGGTCCCGTCTCACTGCATGGCCCTGTTACATTGCGTGTCCCTGTCACACTGCATGTCCCTGTTACACTGCATGTCCCAGTTACACTGCATGTCTCTGTTACACTGCATGTCCCTGTTACACTGCATGTCCCTGTTACACTGCATGCCTCTGTTACACTGCATGTCCCTGTCACACTGCATGTCCCTGTCGCACTGCGTGTCCCTGTTGCACTGCATGTCCCTGTCACACTGCATGTCCCTGTTACACTGCATGCCTCTGTTACACTGCATGTCCCTGTTATACTGCATGCCTCTGTAACACTGCATGTCTCTGTCACACTGCCTGTCCCTGTCACACTGCATGTCTCTGTTACACTGCATGTCCCTGTTACACTGCATGTCCCTGTTACACTGCACGTATCTGTTACACTTCATGTCTCTGTTACACTGCATGTCCCTGATACACTGCATGTCTATGTTACTCTGCATGTCTCTGTTACATTGCATGTCCCTGTCACACTGCGTGTCACTGTTACACTGCATGTCTCTGTTACACTGCATGTCCCTGTTACACTGCATGTCCCAGTTACACTGCATGTCTCTGTTACTCTGCATGTCTCTGTTACATTGCAGGTCCCTGTCACACTGCATGTCCCTGTTACACTGCATGTCCCTCTGACACTGCATGTCACTGTTACTCTGCATGTCCCTGTTACACTGCATGTCCCTGTTTCACTGCATGTCCCTGTCACAATGCGTGTCCCTGTTACACTGCATGTCCCTGTTACACTGCATGTCCCTGTTACACTGCACGTCTCTGTTACATTGCATGTCCCTGTTACACTGCATGTCCCTGTTACACTGCATGCCTCTGTTACACTGCAAGACTCTGTTACACTGCATGTCCCTGATACACTGCATGTTCCTGTTAGACTGCATGCCTCTGTTACACTGCATGTCTCTGTTACACTGCATGTCCCTGTTACACTGCATGTTCCTGTTACACTGCATGTCCCTGTTTCACTGCATGCCTCTGTTCCACTGCATGTCCCTGTTACACTGCATGTCTCTGTTACACTGCATGTCGCTGTTACACTGCATGTCTCTGTTACACTGCATGTCCCTGATACACTGCATGTTCCTGTTACACTGCATGTCTCTGTTACACTGCATGTCCCTGTTACACTGCATGTCCCTGTCACACTGCATGTCCCTGTTACACTGCATGCCTCTGTTACACTGCATGTCCCTGTTATACTGCATGCCTCTGTTACACTGCATGTCTCTGTCACACTGCCTGTCCCTGTCACACTGCATGTCTCTGTTACACTGCATGTCCCTGTTACACTGCATGTCCCTGTTACACTGCACGTATCTGTTACACTTCATGTCTCTGTTACACTGCATGTCCCTGATACACTGCATGTCTATGTTACTCTGCATGTCTCTGTTACATTGCATGTCCCTGTCACACTGCGTGTCCCTGTTACACTGCATGTCTCTGTTACACTGCATGTCCCTGTTACACTGCATGTCCCAGTTACACTGCATGTCTCTGTTACTCTGCATGTCTCTGTTACATTGCAGGTCCCTGTCACACTGCATGTCCCTGTTACACTGCATGTCCTTCTGACACTGCATGTCTCTGTTACTCTGCATGTCCCTGTTACACTGCATGTCCCTGTTACACTGCATGTCCCTGTCACACTGCATGTCTCTGTTACACTGCATGTCTCTGTTACACTGTGTGTCCCTGTTACACAGCATGTCCCTGTTACACTGCATGTCCCCTGTTATACTGCATGTCCCATCCCCACAGCATGTCCCTGTTACACATGTCTCTGTTACACTGCATGTCCCTGTCACACTGCATGTCTCTGTTAGACTGCATGTCTGTGTCATACTGCATGTCTCTGATACACTGCATGTCCCTGTCACACTGCATGTCTCTGTTAGATAGCATGTCTCTGTTAAACTGAATGTCCCTGTTGTATGGCATGTCCCTGTTACACTGCGTGTCCCTGTTACACTGCATGTCTCTGATACACTGCATGTCCCTGTGACACTGCATGTCTCTGTTAGACTGCATGTGTCCATTAAACTGAATGTCCCTGTTGCATGGCATGTCCCTGTTACACTGCGTGTCCCTGTTACACAGCATGTCTCTGTTACACTGAATGTCCCTGTTGCACTACATGTCCCTGTTACACTGCATGGCTCAGTCACACTGCATGTCCCTGTTGCATGGTGTATCCCTGTTACACTGCGTGTCCCTGTTACACAGCATGTCCCTGTTAAACTGCGTGTCCCTGTTACACTGCATGGCCCCTGTTATACTGCATGTCCCAGCCCCACAGCATGTCCCTGTTACACAGCATGTTCCTGTTACACTGCATGCCTCTGTTACACTGCATGTCCCTGTTACACTGCATGTCCCTGTTATACTGCATGTCCCTATTACACTGCATGTTCCTGTTACACTGCATGTCCCTGTCACACTGCGTGTCCCTGTTTCACTGCATGTCTCTGTTACACTGCATGTCGCTGTTACACTGCATGTCTCTGTTACACTGCATGTCCCTGATACACTGCATGTTCCTGTTACACTGCATGTCTCTGTTACACTGCATGTCCCTGTTACACTGCATGTTCCTGTTACACTGCATGTCCCTGTTTCACTGCATGCCTCTGTTACACTGTATGTCCCTGTTACACTGCATGTCCCCGTTACACTGCATGTCCCTGTTACACTGCATGTATCTGTTTCACTGCGTGTCCCTGTCACACTGCATGTTCCTGTTACACTGCATGTCCCTGTTTCACTGCATGCCTCTGTTACACTGCATGTCCCTGTTACACTGCATGTCTCTGTTACACTGCATGTCGCTGTTACACTGCATGTCTCTGTTACACTGCATGTCCCTGATACACTGCATGTTCCTGTTACACTGCACGTCTCTGTTACACTGCATGTCCCTGTTACACTGCATGTTCCTGTTACACTGCATGTCCCTGTTTCACTGCATGCCTCTGTTACACTGTATGTCCCTGTTACACTGCATGTCCCCGTTACACTGCATGTCCCTGTTACACTGCATGTCTCTGTTACACTGCATGTCCCTGTCACACTGCATGGTCCTGTCTCACTGCATGGCCCTGTTACACTGCGTGTCCCTGTCACACTGCATGTCCCTGTTACACTGCATGTCCCAGTTACACTGCATGTCTCTGTTACACTGCATGTTCCTGTTTCACTGCATGCCTCTGTTACACTGTATGTCCCTGTTACACTGCATGTCCCTGTTACACTGCATGCCTCTGTTACACTGCATGTCCCTGTCACACTGCATGTCCCTGTCGCACTGCGTGTCCCTGTTGCACTGCATGTCCCTGTCACACTGCATGTCCCTCTTACACTGCATGTCCCTGTTACACTGCATGCCTCTGTTACACTGCATGTCCCTGTTATACTGCATGCCTCTGTTACACTGCATGTCTCTGTCACACTGCCTGTCCCTGTCACACTGCATGTCTCTGTTACACTGCATGTCCCTGTTACACTGCATGTCCCTGTTACACTGCACGTATCTGTTACACTTCATGTCTCTGTTACACTGCATGTCCCTGATACACTGCATGTCTATGTTACTCTGCATGTCTCTGTTACATTGCATGTCCCTGTCACACTGCGTGTCCCTGTTACACTGCATGTCTCTGTTACACTGCATGTCCCTGTTACACTGCATGTCCCAGTTACACTGCATGTCTCTGTTACTCTGCATGTCTCTGTTACATTGCAGGTCCCTGTCACACTGCATGTCCCTGTTACACTGCATGTCCCTCTGACACTGCATGTCTCTGTTACTCTGCATGTCCCTGTTACACTGCATGTCCCTGTTACACTGCATGTCCCTGTCACACTGCATGTCTCTGTTACACTGCATGTCCCTGTTACACTGCATGTCTCTGTTGCACTGCGTGTCCCTGTCACACTGCATGTCCCTGTTACACTGTGTGTCCCTGTTACACTGTGTGTCCCTGTTACACAGCATGTCCCTGTTACACTGCATGTCCCCTGTTATACTGCATGTCCCATCCCCACAGCATGTCCCTGTTACACAGCATGTTCCTGTTACACTGCATGCCTCTGTTACACTGCATGTCCCTGTTACACTGCATGTCCCTGTTATACTGCATGTCCCTATTACACTGCATGTTCCTGTTACACTGCATGTCCCTGTCACACTGCGTGTCCCTGTTTCACTGCATGTCTCTGTTACACTGCATGTCGATGTTACACTGCATGTCTCTGTTACACTGCATGTCCCTGATACACTGCATGTTCCTGTTACACTGCATGTCTCTGTTACACTGCATGTCCCTGTTACACTGCATGTTCCTGTTACACTGCATGTCCCTGTTTCACTGCATGCCTCTGTTACACTGTATGTCCCTGTTACACTGCATGTCCCCATTACACTGCATGTCCCTGTTACACTGCATGTATCTGTTTCACTGCGTGTCCCTGTCACACTGCATGTTCCTGTTACACTGCATGTCCCTGTTTCACTGCATGCCTCTGTTACACTGCATGTCCCTGTTACACTGCATGTCTCTGTTACACTGCATGTCCCTGATACACTGCATGTTCCTGTTACACTGCATGTCTCTGTTACACTGCATGTCCCTGTTACACTGCATGTTCCTGTTACACTGCATGTCCCTGTTTCACTGCATGCCTCTGTTACACTGTATGTCCCTGTTACACTGCATGTCCCCGTTACACTGCATGTCCCTGTTACACTGCATGTCTCTGTTACACTGCATGTCCCTGTTTCACTGCATGCCTCTGTTACACTGCATGGCCCTGTTACACTGCGTGTCCCTGTCACACTGCATGTCCCTGTTACACTGCATGTCCCAGTTACACTGCATGTCTCTGTTACACTGCATGTTCCTGTTTCACTGCATGCCTCTGTTACACTGCATGTCCCTGTTACACTGCATGTCCCTGTTACACTGCATGCCTCTGTTACACTGCATGTCCCTGTCACACTGCATGTCCCTGTCGCACTGCGTGTCCCTGTTGCACTGCATGTCCCTGTCACACTGCATGTCCCTGTTACACTGCATGTCCCTGTTACACTGCATGCCTCTGTTACACTGCATGTCCCTGTTATACTGCATGCCTCTGTTACACTGCATGTCTCTGTCACACTGCCTGTCCCTGTCACACTGCATGTCTCTGTTACACTGCATGTCCCTGTTACACTGCATGTCCCTGTTACACTGCACGTATCTGTTACACTTCATGTCTCTGTTACACTGCATGTCCCTGATACACTGCATGTCTATGTTACTCTGCATGTCTCTGTTACATTGCATGTCCCTGTCACACTGCGTGTCCCTGTTACACTGCATGTCTCTGTTACACTGCATATCCCTGTTACACTGCATGTCCCAGTTACACTGCATGTCTCTGTTACTCTGCATGTCTCTGTTACATTGCAGGTCCCTGTCACACTGCATGTCCCTGTTACACTGCATGTCCCTCTGACACTGCATGTCTCTGTTACTCTGCATGTCCCTGTTACACTGCATGTCCCTGTTACACTGCATGTCCCTGTCACACTGCATGTCTCTGTTACACTGCATGTCCCTGTTACACTGCATGTCTCTGTTGCACTGCGTGTCCCTGTCACACTGCATGTCCCTGTTACACTGCGTGTCCCTGTTACACTGTGTGTCCCTGTTACACAGCATGTCCCTGTTACACTGCATGTCCCCTGTTATACTGCATGTCCCATCCCCACAGCATGTCCCTGTTACACAACATGTCTCTGTTACACTGCATGTCCCTGTCACACTGCATGTCTCTGTTAGACTGCATGTCTGTGTCATACTGCATGTCTCTGATACACTGCATGTCCCTGTCACACTGCATGTCTCTGTTAGACAGCATGTCTCTGTTAAACTGAATGTCCTTGTTGTATGGCATGTCCCTGTTACACTGCGTGTCCCTGTTACACTGCATGTCTCTGATACACTGCATGTCCCTGTGACACTGCATGTCTCTGTTAGACTGCATGTGTCCGTTAAACTGAATGTCCCTGTTGCATGGCATGTCCCTGTTACACTGCGTGTCCCTGTTACACAGCATGTCTCTGTTACACTGAATGTCCCTGTTGCACTACATGTCCCTGTTACACTGCATGGCTCAGTCACACTGCATGTCCCTGTTGCATGGTGTATCCCTGTTACACTGCGTGTCCCTGTTACACAGCATGTCCCTGTTAAACTGCGTGTCCCTGTTACACTGCATGTCCCCTGTTATACTGCATGTCCCAGCCCCACAGCATGTCCCTGTTACACAGCATGTTCCTGTTACACTGCATGCCTCTGTTACACTGCATGTCCCTGTTTCACTGCGTGTCCCTGTCACACTGCATGTCCCTGTTACACTGCATGTCTCAGTTACACTGCATGTCTCTGTTACTCTGCATGTCCCTGTTACACTGCATGTCCCTGTTACACTGCACGTTCCTGTTAAACTGCATGTCCCTGTTACACTGCGTGTCCCTGTTTCACTGCATGCCTCTGTTACACTGCATGTCCCTGTCACACTGCATGTCCCTGTCGCACTGCGTGTCCCTGTTGCACTGCGTGTCCCTATCACACTGCATGTCCCTGTTACACTGCATGTCCCTGTTACACTGCATGCCTCTTTTACACTGCATGTCCCTGTTATACTGCATGCCTCTGTTACACTGCATGTCTCTGTAACACTGCCTGTCCCTGTCACACTGCATGTCTCTGTTACACTGCATGTCCCTGTTACACTGCATGTCCCTGTTACACTGCATGGCTCAGTCACACTGCATGTCCCTGTTGCATGGTGTATCCCTGTTACACTGCGTGTCCCTGTTACACAGCATGTCCCTGTTAAACTGTGTGTCCCTGTTACACTGCATGTCCCCTGTTATACTGCATGTCCCAGCCCCACAGCATGTCCCTGTTACACAGCATGTTCCTGTTACACTGCATGCCTCTGTTACACTGCATGTCCCTGTTACACTGCATGTCCCTATTATACTGCATGTCCCTATTACACTGCATGTTCCTGTTACACTGCATGTCCCTGTCACACTGCGTGTCCCTGTTTCACTGCATGTCTCTGTTACACTGCATGTCGCTGTTACACTGCATGTCTCTGTTACACTGCATGTCCCTGTTACACTGCATGCCTCTGTTACACTGCATGTCTCTGTAACACTGCATGTCCCTGTTACACTGCGTGTCCCTGTTACACAGCATGTCCCTGTTACACTGCATGTTCCTGTTGCACTGCGTGTCCCTGTTACACTGCGTGGCCCTGTTACACTGCATGTCTCTGTCACACTGCATGTCCCTGTTACACTGCATGTCCCTTTCACACTGCATGTCCCTGTTACACTGCATGTCCCTGTCACACTGCCTGTCCCTGTTCCACTGCAGGTTTCTGTTACACTGTGTGTCCCTGTTACACTGCATGTCCCTGTCACACTGCGTGTCCCTGTTTCACTGCATGTCTCTGTTACACTGCATGTCCCTGTTACACTGCATGTTCCTGTTACACTGCATGCCTCAGTTACACTGCATGTCCCTGTTACACTGCATGTCCCTGTTACACAGCATGTACCTATTACACTGCATGTTCCTGTTACACTGCATGTCCCTGTCACACTGCGTGTCCCTGTTTCACTGCATGTCTCTGTCACACTGCATGTCGCTGTTACACTGCAAGTCTCTGTTACACTGCATGTCCCTGATACACTGCATGTTCCTGTTAGACTGCATGCCTCTGTTACACTGCATGCCTCTGTTACACTGCATGTCCCTGTTACACTGCATGTCCCTGTCACACTGAATGTTCCTGTCTCACTGCATGTCCCTGTTACACTGCGTGTCCCTGTCACACTGCATGTCTCTGTTACACTGCATGTCCCAGTTACACTGCATGTCTCTGTTACACTGCATGTCCCTGTTACACTGCATGTACCTGTTACACTGCATGTCCCTGTCACACTGCATGTCCCTGTTACACTGCATGCCTCTGTTACACTGCATATCTCTGCCACACTACCTGTCCCTGTCACACTGCATGTCTCTATTACACTGCATGTCCCTGTTACACTGCATGTCCCTGTTACACTGCATGTCTCTGTTACACTTCATGTCTCTGTTACACTGCATGTCCCTGTTACACTGCATATCCCTGTTACACTGCATGTCTCTGTTATTCTGCATGTCTCTGTTACATTGCATGTCCCTGTCACACTGCGTGTCCCTGTTACACTGCATGTCTCTGTTACACTGCATGTCCCTGTTACACTGCTTGTCCCTGTTACACTGCATGTCTCTGTTACTCTGCATGTCTCTGTTACATTGCATGTCCCTGTTACACTGCATGTCCCTGGTACATTGCATGTCCCTCTTACACTGCATGTCTCTGTTACACTGCATGTCCCTGTTACACTGCATGTCCCTGTTACACTGCATGTCTCTGTTACTCTGCATGTCTCTGTTACATTGCATGTCCCTGTCACAATGCGTGTCCCTGTTACACTGCATGTCCCTATTACACTGCATGTCTCTGTTACATTGCATGTCCCTGTTACACTGCATGTCCCTGTTACACTGCATGTCCCTGTTACACTGCATGCCTCTGTTACACTGCATGTCCCTGTTAGACTGCATGTCCCTGTTACACTGCATGCCTCTGTTACACTGCATGTCTCTGTTACACTGCATGTCCCTGTTACACTGCATGTCCCTGTCACAATGCGTGTCCCTGTTACACTGCATGTCCCTGTTACACTGCATGTCCCTGTTACACTGCATGTCTCTGTTACACTGCATGTCCCTGTTACACTGCATGTCGCTGTTACACTGCATGCCTCTGTTACATTGCATGTCCATGTTACACTGCACGTCCCTGTTACACTGCATGTCCCTGTTACACTGCATGTCCCTATTACGCTGCATGTCCCTGTTACACTGCATGCCTCTGTTACATTGCATGTCCCTGTTACACTGCATGCCTCTCTCACACTGCATGTCCCTGTCACACTGCATGTCCCTGTCACACTGTGTGTCACTGTCACACTTAATGTCCCTGTCACACTGTGTGTCCCTGTTACAATGCATGTCCCTGTCACACTGCATGTCCCTGTTACACTGCATTTCCCTGTTACACTGCATGCCTCTGTTACACTGCATGTCCCTGTTACGCTCCATGTCTCTGTTCGACTGTGTGTCCCTGTTACACTGTGTGTCCCTGTTAAACTGCATGTCCCTGTTACACTGCATGCCTCTGTTGCATGGTGTATCCCTGTTACACTGCGTGTCCCTGTTACACAGCATGTCCCTGTTAAACTGCGTGTCCCTGTTACACTGCATGTCTCCTGTTATACTGCATGTCCCAGCCCCACAGCATGTCCCTGTTACACAGCATGTTCCTGTTACACTGCATGCCTCTGTTACACTGCATGTCCCTGTTACACTGCATGTGCCTGTTACACTGCATGTCCCTATTACACTGCATGTTCCTGTTACACTGCATGTCCCTGTCACACTGCGTGTCCCTGTTTCACTGCATGTCTCTGTTACACTGCATGTCGCTGTTACACTGCATGTCTCTGTTACACTGCATGTCCCTGATACACTGCATGTTCCTGTTACACTGCATGTCTCTGTTACACTGCATGTCCCTGTTACACTGCATGTTCCTGTTACACTGCATGTCCCTGTTTCACTGCATGTCTCTGTTACACTGCCTTTCCCTGTCACACTGCATGTTCCTGTCTCACTGCATGGCCCTGTTTCACTGCGTGTCCCTGTCACACTGCATGTCCCTGTTACACTGCATGTCCCTGTCACACTGCATGTCCCTGTCACACTGCGTGTCCCTGTTACACTGCGTGTCCCTGTTACATTGCATGCCTCTGTTACACTGCATGTCCCTGTCACACTGCATGTCCCTGTCACACTGCATGTCCCTGTTACACTGCATGTCCCTGTTACACTGCGTGTCTCTGTTACACTGCATGTCCCTGTTACACTGCATTTCTCTGTTACACTGCATGTCCCTGTTACACTGCATTTCTCTGTTACACTGCATGTCCCCGTTACACTGCATGCCTCTCTCACACTGCATGTTCCTGTCACACTGCATGTCCCTGTTACACTGCGTGTGCCTGTTACACTGTGTGTCCCTGTCACACTGCATGTCCCTGTTACACTGCGTGTCCCTGTCACACTGCATGTCCCTGTTACACTGCGTGTCCCTGTTACACTGCGTGTCCCTGTCACACTGCATGTCCCTGTTACAGTGCGTGTCCCTGTTACACAGCATGTCCCTGTTACACTGCATGTTCCTGTTGCACTGCGTGTCCCTGTTACACTGCGTGGCCCTGTTACACTGCATGTCTCTGTTACACTGCATGTCTCTGTTTCACTGCACGTCCCTCTTACACTGCATGCCTCTGTTACACTGCATGTCCCTGTCACACTGCATGTCTCTGTTAGACTGCATGTCTCTGTTACACTGCATGTCCCTGTCACACTGCATGTCTCTGTTACACTGCATGTGCCTGTTGCACTGCATGTCCCTGTCACACTGCATGTCCCTGTCACACTGCATGTCTCTGTTACACTGCATGTCCCTGTTACACTGCATGTCTCTGTTGCACTGCGTGTCCCTGTCACACTGCATGTCCCTGTTACACTGCGTGTCCCTGTTACACTGTGTGTCCCTGTTACACAGCATGTCCCTGTTACACTGCATGTCCCCTGTTATACTGCATGTCCCATCCCCACAGCATGTCCCTGTTACACAACATGTCTCTGTTACACTGCATGTCCCTGTCACACTGCATGTCTCTGTTAGACTGCATGTCTGTGTCATACTGCATGTCTCTGATACACTGCATGTCCCTGTCACACTGCATGTCTCTGTTAGACAGCATGTCTCTGTTAAACTGAATGTCCCTGTTGTATGGCATGTCCCTGTTACACTGCGTGTCCCTGTTACACTGCATGTCTCTGATACACTGCATGTCCCTGTGACACTGCATGTCTCTGTTAGACTGCATGTGTCTGTTAAACTGAATGTCCCTGTTGCATGGCATGTCCCTGTTACACTGCATGTCCCTGTTACACAGCATGTCTCTGTTACACTGAATGTCCCTGTTGCACTACATGTCCCTGTTACACTGCATGGCTCAGTCACACTGCATGTCCCTGTTGCATGGTGTATCCCTGTTACACTGCGTGTCCCTGTTACACAGCATGTCCCTGTTAAACTGCGTGTCCCTGTTACACTGCATGTCCCCTGTTATACTGCATGTCCCAGCCCCACAGCATGTCCCTGTTACACAGCATGTTCCTGTTACACTGCATGCCGCTGTTACACTGCATGTCCCTGTTACACTGCATGTCCCTGTTACACTGCATGTCCCTATTACACTGCACGTTCCTGTTAAACTGCATGTCCCTGTTACACTGCGTGTCCCTGTTTCACTGCATGCCTCTGTTACACTGCATGTCCCTGTTACACTGCATGTCCCTGTTACACTGCATGCCTCTGTTACACTGCATGTCCCTGTCACACTGCATGTCCCTGTCGCACTGCGTGTCCCTGTTGCACTGTGTGTCCCTATCACACTGCATGTCCCTGTTACACTGCATGTCCCTGTTACACAGCATGTCCCTGTTACACTGCATGTCTCTGTTACTCTGCACGTCTCTGTTACACTGCATGTCCCTGTCACAATGCGTGTCCCTGTTACACTGCATGTCCCTGTTACACTGCATGTCCCTGTTACACTGCATGTCCCTGTTACACTGCATGTTCCTGTTACACTGCATGTCTCTGTTACACTGCATGTCCCTGTTACACTGCATGTTCCTGTTACACTGCATGTCCCTGTTACACTGCATGTCCCTGTTACACTGCAAGTTCCTGTTACACTGCATGTCTCTGTTACACTGCATGTCCCTGTCACACTGCATGTCTCTGTTACACTGCATGTCCCTGTTACACTGCATGTCTCTGTTGCACTGCGTGTCCCTGTCACACTGCATTTCCCTGTTACACTGCATGTTCCTGTTACACTGCATGTCCCTGTTTCACTGCATGCCTCTGTTACACTGTATGTCCCTGTTACACTGCATGTCCCCGTTCCACTGCATGTCCCTGTTACACTGCATGTCCCCTGTTATACTGCATGTCCCATCCCCACAGCATGTCCCTGTTACACAACATGTCTCTGTTACACTGCATGTCCCTGTCACACTGCATGTCTCTGTTAGACTGCATGTCTGTGTCATACTGCATGTCTCTGATGCACTGCATGTCCCTGTCACACTGCATGTCTCTGTTAGACAGCATGTCTCTGTTAAACTGAATGTCCCTGTTGTATGGCATGTCCCTGTTACACTGCGTGTCCCTGTGACACTGCATGTCTCTGTTAGACTGCATGTATCTGTTAAACTGAATGTCCCTGTTGCATGGCATGTCCCTGTTACACTGCGTGTCCCTGTTACACAGCATGTCTCTGTTACACTGAATGTCCCTGTTGCACTACATGTCCCTGTTACACTGCATGGCTCAGTCACACTGCATGTCCCTGTTGCATGGTGTATCCCTGTTACACTGCGTGTCCCTGTTACACAGCATGTCCCTGTTAAACTGAGTGTCCCTGTTACACTGCATGTCCCCTGTTATACTGCATGTCCCAGCCCCACAGCATGTCCCTGTTACACAGCATGTTCCTGTTACACTGCATGCCTCTGTTACACTGCATGTCCCTGTTACACTGCATGTCCCTGTTATACTGCATGTCCCTATTACACTGCATGTTCCTGTTACACTGCATGTCCCTGTCACACTGCGTGTCCCTGTTTCACTGCATGTCTCTGTTACACTGCATGTCGCTGTTACACTGCATGTCTCTGTTACACTGCATGTCCCTGATACACTGCATGTTCCTGTTACAATGCATGTCTCTGTTACACTGCATTTCCCTGTTACACTGCATGTTCCTGTTACACTGCATGTCCCTGTTTCACTGCATGCCTCTGTTACACTGTATGTCCCTGTTACACTGCATGTCCCCGTTCCACTGCATGTCCCTGTTACACTGCATGTATCTGTTACACTGCATGTCCCTGTCACACTGCATGTTCCTGTCTCACTGCATGGCCCTGTTTCACTGCGTGTCCCTGTCACACTGCATGTCCCTGTTACACTGCATGTCTCAGTTACACTGCATGTCTCTGTTACTCTGCATGTCCCTGTTACACTGCATGTCCCGGTTACACTGCACGTTCCTGTTAAACTGCATGTCCCTGTTACACTGCGTGTCCCTGTTTCACTGCATGCCTCTGTTACACTGCATGTCCCTGTTACACTGCATGTCCCTGTTACACTGCATGCCTCTGTTACACTGCATGTCCCTGTCACACTGCATGTCCCTGTCGCACTGCGTGTCCCTGTTGCACTGCGTGTCCCTATCACACTGCATGTCCCTGTTACACTGCATGTCCCTGTTACACTGCATGCCTCTGTTACAGTGCATGTCCCTGTTATACTGCATGCCTCTGTTACACTGCATGTCTCTGTAACACTGCCTGTCCCTGTCACACTGCATGTCTCTGTTACACTGCATGTCCCTGTTACACTGCATGTCCCTGTTACACTGCATGGCTCAGTCACACTGCATGTCCCTGTTGCATGGTGTATCCCTGTTACACTGCGTGTCCCTGTTACACAGCATGTCCCTGTTAAACTGCGTGTCCCTGTTACACTGCATGTCCCCTGTTATACTGCATGTCCCAGCCCCACAGCATGTCCCTGTTACACAGCATGTTCCTGTTACACTGCATGCCTCTGTTACACTGCATGTCCCTGTTACACTGCATGTCCCTGTTATACTGCATGTCCCTATTACACTGCATGTTCCTGTTACACTGCATGTCCCTGTCACACTGCGTGTCCCTGTTTCACTGCATGTCTCTGTTACACTGCATGTCGCTGTTACACTGCATGTCTCTGTTACACTGCATGTCTCTGATACACTGCATGTTCCTGTTACACTGCATGTCTCTGTTACACTGCATGTCCCTGTTACACTGCATGTTCCTGTTACACTGCATGTCCCTGTTTCACTGCATGCCTCTGTTACACTGTATGTCCCTGTTACACTGCATGTCCCCGTTACACTGCATGTCCCTGTTACACTGCATGTATCTGTTACACTGCATGTCCCTGTCACACTGCATGTTCCTGTCTCACTGCATAGCCCTGTTTCACTGCGTGTCCCTGTCACACTGCATGTCCCTGTTACACTGCATGTCTCAGTTACACTGCATGTCTCTGTTACTCTGCATGTCCCTGTTACACTGCATGTCCCTGTTACACTGCACGTTCCTGTTAAACTGCATGTCCCTGTTAAACTGCGTGTCCCTGTTTCACTGCATGCCTCTGTTACACTGCATGTCCCTGTTACACTGCATGTCCCTGTTACACTGCATGCCTCTGTTACACTGCATGCCTCTGTTACACTGCATGTCCCTGTTACACTGCGTGTCCCTGTTACACTGCATGTCCCTGTTACACTGCGTGTCTCTGTTACACTGCATGTCCCTGTTACACTGCATTTCTCTGTTACACTGCATGTCCCTGTTACACTGCATGCCTCTCTCACACTGCATGTTCCTGTCACACTGCATGTCCCTGTTACACTGCGTGTGCCTGTTACACTGTGTGTCCCTGTCACACTGCATGTCCCTGTTACACTGCGTGTCCCTGTCACACTGCATGTCCCTGTTACACTGCGTGTCCCTGTTACACTGCGTGTCCCTGTCACACTGCATGTCCCTGTTACAGTGCGTGTCCCTGTTACACAGCATGTCCCTGTTACAATGCATGTTCCTGTTGCACTGCGTGTCCCTGTTACACTGCGTGGCCCTGTTACACTGCATGTCTCTGTTACACTGCATGTCTCTGTTTCACTGCACGTCCCTCTTACACTGCATGCCTCTGTTACACTGCATGTCCCTGTCACACTGCATGTCTCTGTTAGACTGCATGTCTCTGTTACACTGCATGTCCCTGTCACACTGCATGTCTCTGTTACACTGCATGTGCCTGTTGCACTGCATGTCCCTGTCACACTGCATGTCCCTGTCACACTGCATGTCTCTGTTACACTGCATGTCCCTGTTACACTGCATGTCTCTGTTGCACTGCGTGTCCCTGTCACACTGCATGTCCCTGTTACACTGCGTGTCCCTGTTACACTGTGTGTCCCTGTTACACAGCATGTCCCTGTTACACTGCATGTCCCCTGTTATACTGCATGTCCCATCCCCACAGCATGTCCCTGTTACACAACATGTCTCTGTTACACTGCATGTCCCTGTCACACTGCATGTCTCTGTTAGACTGCATGTCTGTGTCATACTGCATGTCTCTGATACACTGCATGTCCCTGTCACACTGCATGTCTCTGTTAGACAGCATGTCTCTGTTAAACTGAATGTCCCTGTTGTATGGCATGTCCCTGTTACACTGCGTGTCCCTGTTACACTGCATGTCTCTGATACACTGCATGTCCCTGTGACACTGCATGTCTCTGTTAGACTGCATGTGTCTGTTAAACTGAATGTCCCTGTTGCATGGCATGTCCCTGTTACACTGCATGTCCCTGTTACACAGCATGTCTCTGTTACACTGAATGTCCCTGTTGCACTACATGTCCCTGTTACACTGCATGGCTCAGTCACACTGCATGTCCCTGTTGCATGGTGTATCCCTGTTACACTGCGTGTCCCTGTTACACAGCATGTCCCTGTTAAACTGCGTGTCCCTGTTACACTGCATGTCCCCTGTTATACTGCATGTCCCAGCCCCACAGCATGTCCCTGTTACACAGCATGTTCCTGTTACACTGCATGCCGCTGTTACACTGCATGTCCCTGTTACACTGCATGTCCCTATTACACTGCACGTTCCTGTTAAACTGCATGTCCCTGTTACACTGCGTGTCCCTGTTTCACTGCATGCCTCTGTTACACTGCATGTCCCTGTTACACTGCATGTCCCTGTTACACTGCATGCCTCTGTTACACTGCATGTCCCTGTCACACTGCATGTCCCTGTCGCACTGCGTGTCCCTGTTGCACTGTGTGTCCCTATCACACTGCATGTCCCTGTTACACTGCATGTCCCTGTTACACAGCATGTCCCTGTTACACTGCATGTCTCTGTTACTCTGCACGTCTCTGTTACACTGCATGTCCCTGTCACAATGCGTGTCCCTGTTACACTGCATGTCCCTGTTACACTGCATGTCCCTGTTACACTGCATGTCCCTGTTACACTGCATGTTCCTGTTACTCTGCATGTCTCTGTTACACTGCATGTCCCTGTTACACTGCATGTTCCTGTTACACTGCATGTCCCTGTTACACTGCATGTCCCTGTTACACTGCATGTCCCTGTTACACTGCAAGTTCCTGTTACACTGCATGTCTCTGTTACACTGCATGTCCCTGTCACACTGCATGTCTCTGTTACACTGCATGTCCCTGTTACACTGCATGTCTCTGTTGCACTGCGTGTCCCTGTCACACTGCATTTCCCTGTTACACTGCATGTTCCTGTTACACTGCATGTCCCTGTTTCACTGCATGCCTCTGTTACACTGTATGTCCCTGTTACACTGCATGTCCCCGTTCCACTGCATGTCCCTGTTACACTGCATGTCCCCTGTTATACTGCATGTCCCATCCCCACAGCATGTCCCTGTTACACAACATGTCTCTGTTACACTGCATGTCCCTGTCACACTGCATGTCTCTGTTAGACTGCATGTCTGTGTCATACTGCATGTCTCTGATGCACTGCATGTCCCTGTCACACTGCATGTCTCTGTTAGACAGCATGTCTCTGTTAAACTGAATGTCCCTGTTGTATGGCATGTCCCTGTTACACTGCGTGTCCCTGTGACACTGCATGTCTCTGTTAGACTGCATGTATCTGTTAAACTGAATGTCCCTGTTGCATGGCATGTCCCTGTTACACTGCGTGTCCCTGTTACACAGCATGTCTCTGTTACACTGAATGTCCCTGTTGCACTACATGTCCCTGTTACACTGCATGGCTCAGTCACACTGCATGTCCCTGTTGCATGGTGTATCCCTGTTACACTGCGTGTCCCTGTTACACAGCATGTCCCTGTTAAACTGAGTGTCCCTGTTACACTGCATGTCCCCTGTTATACTGCATGTCCCAGCCCCACAGCATGTCCCTGTTACACAGCATGTTCCTGTTACACTGCATGCCTCTGTTACACTGCATGTCCCTGTTACACTGCATGTCCCTGTTATACTGCATGTCCCTATTACACTGCATGTTCCTGTTACACTGCATGTCCCTGTCACACTGCGTGTCCCTGTTTCACTGCATGTCTCTGTTACACTGCATGTCGCTGTTACACTGCATGTCTCTGTTACACTGCATGTCCCTGATACACTGCATGTTCCTGTTACACTGCATGTCTCTGTTACACTGCATTTCCCTGTTACACTGCATGTTCCTGTTACACTGCATGTCCCTGTTTCACTGCATGCCTCTGTTACACTGTATGTCCCTGTTACACTGCATGTCCCCGTTCCACTGCATGTCCCTGTTACACTGCATGTATCTGTTACACTGCATGTCCCTGTCACACTGCATGTTCCTGTCTCACTGCATGGCCCTGTTTCACTGCGTGTCCCTGTCACACTGCATGTCCCTGTTACACTGCATGTCTCAGTTACACTGCATGTCTCTGTTACTCTGCATGTCCCTGTTACACTGCATGTCCCGGTTACACTGCACGTTCCTGTTAAACTGCATGTCCCTGTTACACTGCGTGTCCCTGTTTCACTGCATGCCTCTGTTACACTGCATGTCCCTGTTACACTGCATGTCCCTGTTACACTGCATGCCTCTGTTACACTGCATGTCCCTGTCACACTGCATGTCCCTGTCGCACTGCGTGTCCCTGTTGCACTGCGTGTCCCTATCACACTGCATGTCCCTGTTACACTGCATGTCCCTGTTACACTGCATGCCTCTGTTACAGTGCATGTCCCTGTTATACTGCATGCCTCTGTTACACTGCATGTCTCTGTAACACTGCCTGTCCCTGTCACACTGCATGTCTCTGTTAAACTGCATGTCCCTGTTACACTGCATGTCCCTGTTACACTGCATGGCTCAGTCACACTGCATGTCCCTGTTGCATGGTGTATCCCTGTTACACTGCGTGTCCCTGTTACACAGCATGTCCCTGTTAAACTGCGTGTCCCTGTTACACTGCATGTCCCCTGTTATACTGCATGTCCCAGCCCCACAGCATGTCCCTGTTACACAGCATGTTCCTGTTACACTGCATGCCTCTGTTACACTGCATGTCCCTGTTACACTGCATGTCCCTGTTATACTGCATGTCCCTATTACACTGCATGTTCCTGTTACACTGCATGTCCCTGTCACACTGCGTGTCCCTGTTTCACTGCATGTCTCTGTTACACTGCATGTGGCTGTTACACTGCATGTCTCTGTTACACTGCATGTCTCTGATACACTGCATGTTCCTGTTACACTGCATGTCTCTGTTACACTGCATGTCCCTGTTACACTGCATGTTCCTGTTACACTGCATGTCCCTGTTTCACTGCATGCCTCTGTTACACTGTATGTCCCTGTTACACTGCATGTCCCCGTTACACTGCATGTCCCTGTTACACTGCATGTATCTGTTACACTGCATGTCCCTGTCACACTGCATGTCCCTGTCTCACTGCATAGCCCTGTTTCACTGCGTGTCCCTGTCACACTGCATGTCCCTGTTACACTGCATGTCTCAGTTACACTGCATGTCTCTGTTACTCTGCATGTCCCTGTTACACTGCGTGTCCCTGTTACACTGCACGTTCCTGTTAAACTGCATGTCCCTGTTAAACTGCGTGTCCCTGTTTCACTGCATGCCTCTGTTACACTGCATGTCCCTGTTACACTGCATGTCCCTGTTACACTGCATGCCTCTGTTACACTGCATGTCCCTGTCACACTGCATGTCCCTGTCGCACTGCGTGTCCCTGTTGCACTGCATGTCCCTATCACACTGCATGTCCCTGTTACACTGCATGTCCCTGTTACACTGCATGCCTCTGTTACACTGCATGTCCCTGTTATACTGCATGCCTCTGTTACACTGCATGTCTCTGTCACACTGCCTGTCCCTGTCACACTGCATGTCTCTGTTACACTGCACCTCCCTGTGACACTGCATGTCCCTGTTACACTGCACGTATCTGTTACACTTCATGTCTCTGTTACACTGCATGTCCCTGATACACTGCATGTCTATGTTACTCTGCATGTCTCTGTTACATTGCATGTCCCTGTCACACTGCGTGTCCCTGTTACACTGCATGTCTCTGTTACACTGCATGTCCCTGTTACACTGCATGTCCCAGTTACACTGCATGTCTCTGTTACTCTGCATGTCTCTGTTACATTGCAGGTCCCTGTCACACTGCATGTCCCTGTTACACTGCATGTCCCTCTGACACTGCATGTCTCTGTTACTCTGCATGTCCCTGTTACACTGCATGTCCCTGTTACACTGCATGTCCCTGTCACACTGCATGTCTCTGTTACACTGCATGTCCCTGTTACACTGCATGTCTCTGTTGCACTGCGTGTCCCTGTCACACTGCATGTCCCTGTTACACTGCGTGTCCCTGTTACACTGTGTGTCCCTGTTACACAGCATGTCCCTGTTACACTGCATGTCCCCTGTTATACTGCATGTCCCATCCCCACAGCATGTCCCTGTTACACAACATGTCTCTGTTACACTGCATGTCCCTGTCACACTGCATGTCTCTGTGAGACTGCATGTCTGTGTCATACTGCATGTCTCTGATACACTGCATGTCCCTGTCACACTGCATGTCTCTGTTAGACAGCATGTCTCTGTTAAACTGAATGTCCCTGTTGTATGGCATGTCCCTGTTACACTGCGTGTCCCTGTTACACTGCATGTCTCTGATACACTGCATGTCCGTGTGACACTGCATGTCTCTGTTAGACTGCATGTCCCTGTTACACTGCATGTCCCTGTTACACTGCATGCCTCTGTTACACTGCATGTCCCTGTCACACTGCATGGCCCTGTCGCACTGCGTGTCCCTGTTGCACTGCGTGTCCCTATCACACTGCATGTCCCTGTTACACTGCATGTCCCTGTTACACTGCATGCCTCTTTTACATTGCATGTCCCTGTTATACTGCATGCCTCTGTTACACTGCATGTCTCTGTAACACTGCCTGTGCCTGTCACACTGCATGTCTCTGTTACACTGAATGTCCCTGTTACACTGCATGTCCCTGTTACACTGCATGGCTCAGTCACACTGCATGTCCCTGTTGCATGGTGTATCCCTGTTACACTGCGTGTCCCTGTTACACAGCATGTCCCTGTTAAACTGCGTGTCCCTGTTACACTGCATGTCCCCTGTTATACTGCATGTCCCAGCCCCACAGCATGTCCCTGTTACACAGCATGTTCCTGTTACACTGTATGTCCCTGTTACACCGCATGTCCCCGTTACACTGCATGTCCCTGTTACACTGCATGTCTCTGTTACACTGCATGTCCCTGTCACACTGCATGGTCCTGTCTCACTGCATTGCCCTGTTACACTGCGTGTCCCTGTCACACTGCATGTCCCTGTTACACTGCATGTCCCAGTTACACTGCATGTCTCTGTTACACTGCATGTTCCTGTTTCACTGCATGCCTCTGTTACACTGCATGTCCCTGTTACACTGCATGTCCCTGTTACACTGCATGCCTCTGTTACACTGCATGTCCCTGTCACACTGCATGTCCCTGTCGCACTGCGTGTCCCTGTTGCACTGCATGTCCCTGTCACACTGCATGTCCCTGTTACACTGCATGTCCCTGTTACACTGCATGCCTCTGTTACACTGCATGTCCCTGTTATACTGCATGTCTCTGTCACGCTGCCTGTCCCTGTCACACTGCATGTCTCTGTTACACTGCACCTCCCTGTTACACTGCATGTCCCTGTTACACTGCACGTATCTGTTACACTTCATGTCTCTGTTACACTGCATGTCCCTGATACACTGCATGTCTATGTTACTCTGCATGTCTCTGTTACATTGCATGTCCCTGTCACACTGCGTGTCCCTGTTACACTGCATGTCTCTGTTACACTGCATGTCCCTGTTACACTGCATGTCCCAGTTACACTGCATGTCTCTGTTACTCTGCATGTCTCTGTTACATTGCAGGTCCCTGTCACACTGCATGTCCCTGTTACACTGCATGTCCCTCTGACACTGCATGTCTCTGTTACTCTGCATGTCCCTGTTACACTGCATGTCCCTGTTACACTGCATGTCCCTGTCACACTGCATGTCTCTGTTACACTGCATGTCCCTGTTACACTGCATGTCTCTGTTGCACTGCGTGTCCCTGTCACACTGCATGTCCCTGTTACACTGCGTGTCCCTGTTACACTGTGTGTCCCTGTTACACAGCATGTCCCTGTTACACTGCATGTCCCCTGTTATACTGCATGTCCCATCCCCACAGCATGTCCCTGTTACACAACATGTCTCTGTTACACTGCATGTCCCTGTCACACTGCATGTCTCTGTTAGACTGCATGTCTGTGTCATTCTGCATGTCTCTGATACACTGCATGTCCCTGTCACACTGCATGTCTCTGTTAGACAGCATGTCTCTGTTAAACTGAATGTCCCTGTTGTATGGCATGTCCCTGTTACACTGCGTGTCCCTGTTACACTGCATGTCTCTGATACACTGCATGTCCCTGTGACACTGCATGTCTCTGTTAGACTGCATGTGTCCGTTAAACTGAATGTCCCTGTTGCATGGCATGTCCCTGTTACACTGCGTGTCCCTGTTACACAGCATGTCTCTGTTACACTGAATGTCCCTGTTGCACTACATGTCCCTGTTACACTGCATGGCTCAGTCACACTGCATGTCCCTGTTGCATGGTGTATCCCTGTTACACTGCGTGTCCCTGTTACACAGCATGTCCCTGTTAAACTGCGTGTCCCTGTTACACTGCATGTCCCCTGTTATACTGCATGTCCCAGCCCCACAGCATGTCCCTGTTACACAGCATGTTCCTGTTACACTGCATGCCTCTGTTACACTGCATGTCCCTGTTTCACTGCGTGTCCCTGTCACACTGCATGTCCCTGTTACACTGCATGTCTCAGTTACACTGCATGTCTCTGTTACTCTGCATGTCCCTGTTACACTGCATGTCCCTGTTACACTGCACGTTCCTGTTAAACTGCATGTCCCTGTTACACTGCGTGTCCCTGTTTCACTGCATGCCTCTGTTACACTGCATGTCCCTGTTACACTGCATGTCCCTGTTACACTGCATGCCTCTGTTACACTGCATGCCCCTGTCACACTGCATGTCCCTGTCGCACTGCGTGTCCCTGTTGCACTGCGTGTCCCTATCACACTGCATGTCCCTGTTACACTGCATGTCCCTGTTACACTGCATGCCTCTTTTACACTGCATGTCCCTGTTATACTGCATGCCTCTGTTACACTGCATGTCTCTGTAACACTGCCTGTCCCTGTCACACTGCATGTCTCTGTTACACTGCATGTCCCTGTTACACTGCATGTCCCTGTTACACTGCATGGCTCAGTCACACTGCATGTCCCTGTTGCATGGTGTATCCCTGTTACACTGCGTGTCCCTGTTACACAGCATGTCCCTGTTAAACTGCGTGTCCCTGTTACACTGCATGTCCCCTGTTATACTGCATGTCCCAGCCCCACAGCATGTCCCTGTTACACAGCATGTTCCTGTTACACTGCATGCCTCTGTTACACTGCATGTCCCTGTTACACTGCATGTCCCTATTATACTGCATGTCCCTATTACACTGCATGTTCCTGTTACACTGCATGTCCCTGTCACACTGCGTGTCCCTGTTTCACTGCATGTCTCTGTTACACTGCATGTCGCTGTTACACTGCATGTCTCTGTTACACTGCATTTCCCTGATACACTGCATGTTCCTGTTACACTGCATGCCTCTGTTACACTGCATGTCTCTGTAACACTGCATGTCCCTGTTACACTGCGTGTCCCTGTTACACAGCATGTCCCTGTTACACTGCATGTTCCTGTTGCACTGCCTGTCCCTGTTCCACTGCAGGTCTCTGTTACACTGTGTGTCCCTGTAACACTGCATGTCCCTGTCACACTGCGTGTCCCTGTTTCACTGCATGTCTCTGTTACACTGCATGTCCCTGTTACACTGCATGTTCCTGTTACACTGCATGCCTCAGTTACACTGCATGTCCCTGTTACACTGCATGTCCCTGTTACACTGCATGTCCCTGTTACACTGCATGCCTCAGTTACACTGCATGTCCCTGTTACACTGCATGTCCCTGTTACACTGCATGTATCTGTTACACTGCATGTCCCTGTCACACTGCATGTCCCTGTCTCACTGCATAGCCCTGTTTCACTGCGTGTCCCTGTCACACTGCATGTCCCTGTTACACTGCATGTCTCAGTTTCACTGCATGTCTCTGTTACTCTGCATGTCCCTGTTACACTGCATGTCCCTGTTACACTGCACGTTCCTGTTAAACTGCATGTCCCTGTTAAACTGCGTGTCCCTGTTTCACTGCATGCCTCTGTTACACTGCATGTCCCTGTTACACTGCATGTCCCTGTTACACTGCATGCCTCTGTTACACTGCATGTCCCTGTCACACTGCATGTCCCTGTCGCACTGCGTGTCCCTGTTGCACTGCATGTCCCTATCACACTGCATGTCCCTGTTACACTGCATGTCCCTGTTACACTGCATGCCTCTGTTACACTGCATGTCCCTGTTATACTGCATGCCTCTGTTACACTGCATGTCTCTGTCACACTGCCTGTCCCTGTCACACTGCATGTCTCTGTTACACTGCACCTCCCTGTGACACTGCATGTCCCTGTTACACTGCACGTATCTGTTACACTTCATGTCTCTGTTACACTGCATGTCCCTGATACACTGCATGTCTATGTTACTCTGCATGTCTCTGTTACATTGCATGTCCCTGTCACACTGCGTGTCCCTGTTACACTGCATGTCTCTGTTACACTGCATGTCCCTGTTACACTGCATGTCCCAGTTACACTGCATGTCTCTGTTACTCTGCATGTCTCTGTTACATTGCAGGTCCCTGTCACACTGCATGTCCCTGTTACACTGCATGTCCCTCTGACACTGCATGTCTCTGTTACTCTGCATGTCCCTGTTACACTGCATGTCCCTGTTACACTGCATGTCCCTGTCACACTGCATGTCTCTGTTACACTGCATGTCCCTGTTACACTGCATGTCTCTGTTGCACTGCGTGTCCCTGTCACACTGCATGTCCCTGTTACACTGCGTGTCCCTGTTACACTGTGTGTCCCTGTTACACAGCATGTCCCTGTTACACTGCATGTCCCCTGTTATACTGCATGTCCCATCCCCACAGCATGTCCCTGTTACACAACATGTCTCTGTTACACTGCATGTCCCTGTCACACTGCATGTCTCTGTGAGACTGCATGTCTGTGTCATACTGCATGTCTCTGATACACTGCATGTCCCTGTCACACTGCATGTCTCTGTTAGACAGCATGTCTCTGTTAAACTGAATGTCCCTGTTGTATGGCATGTCCCTGTTACACTGCGTGTCCCTGTTACACTGCATGTCTCTGATACACTGCATGTCCGTGTGACACTGCATGTCTCTGTTAGACTGCATGTCCCTGTTACACTGCATGTCCCTGTTACACTGCATGCCTCTGTTACACTGCATGTCCCTGTCACACTGCATGGCCCTGTCGCACTGCGTGTCCCTGTTGCACTGCGTGTCCCTATCACACTGCATGTCCCTGTTACACTGCATGTCCCTGTTACACTGCATGCCTCTTTTACACTGCATGTCCCTGTTATACTGCATGCCTCTGTTACACTGCATGTCTCTGTAACACTGCCTGTGCCTGTCACACTGCATGTCTCTGTTACACTGAATGTCCCTGTTACACTGCATGTCCCTGTTACACTGCATGGCTCAGTCACACTGCATGTCCCTGTTGCATGGTGTATCCCTGTTACACTGCGTGTCCCTGTTACACAGCATGTCCCTGTTAAACTGCGTGTCCCTGTTACACTGCATGTCCCCTGTTATACTGCATGTCCCAGCCCCACAGCATGTCCCTGTTACACAGCATGTTCCTGTTACACTGTATGTCCCTGTTACACCGCATGTCCCCGTTACACTGCATGTCCCTGTTACACTGCATGTCTCTGTTACACTGCATGTCCCTGTCACACTGCATGGTCCTGTCTCACTGCATTGCCCTGTTACACTGCGTGTCCCTGTCACACTGCATGTCCCTGTTACACTGCATGTCCCAGTTACACTGCATGTCTCTGTTACACTGCATGTTCCTGTTTCACTGCATGCCTCTGTTACACTGCATGTCCCTGTTACACTGCATGTCCCTGTTACACTGCATGCCTCTGTTACACTGCATGTCCCTGTCACACTGCATGTCCCTGTCGCACTGCGTGTCCCTGTTGCACTGCATGTCCCTGTCACACTGCATGTCCCTGTTACACTGCATGTCCCTGTTACACTGCATGCCTCTGTTACACTGCATGTCCCTGTTATACTGCATGTCTCTGTCACGCTGCCTGTCCCTGTCACACTGCATGTCTCTGTTACACTGCACCTCCCTGTTACACTGCATGTCCCTGTTACACTGCACGTATCTGTTACACTTCATGTCTCTGTTACACTGCATGTCCCTGATACACTGCATGTCTATGTTACTCTGCATGTCTCTGTTACATTGCATGTCCCTGTCACACTGCGTGTCCCTGTTACACTGCATGTCTCTGTTACACTGCATGTCCCTGTTACACTGCATGTCCCAGTTACACTGCATGTCTCTGTTACTCTGCATGTCTCTGTTACATTGCAGGTCCCTGTCACACTGCATGTCCCTGTTACACTGCATGTCCCTCTGACACTGCATGTCTCTGTTACTCTGCATGTCCCTGTTACACTGCATGTCCCTGTTACACTGCATGTCCCTGTCACACTGCATGTCTCTGTTACACTGCATGTCCCTGTTACACTGCATGTCTCTGTTGCACTGCGTGTCCCTGTCACACTGCATGTCCCTGTTACACTGCGTGTCCCTGTTACACTGTGTGTCCCTGTTACACAGCATGTCCCTGTTACACTGCATGTCCCCTGTTATACTGCATGTCCCATCCCCACAGCATGTCCCTGTTACACAACATGTCTCTGTTACACTGCATGTCCCTGTCACACTGCATGTCTCTGTTAGACTGCATGTCTGTGTCATACTGCATGTCTCTGATACACTGCATGTCCCTGTCACACTGCATGTCTCTGTTAGACAGCATGTCTCTGTTAAACTGAATGTCCCTGTTGTATGGCATGTCCCTGTTACACTGCGTGTCCCTGTTACACTGCATGTCTCTGATACACTGCATGTCCCTGTGACACTGCATGTCTCTGTTAGACTGCATGTGTCCGTTAAACTGAATGTCCCTGTTGCATGGCATGTCCCTGTTACACTGCGTGTCCCTGTTACACAGCATGTCTCTGTTACACTGAATGTCCCTGTTGCACTACATGTCCCTGTTACACTGCATGGCTCAGTCACACTGCATGTCCCTGTTGCATGGTGTATCCCTGTTACACTGCGTGTCCCTGTTACACAGCATGTCCCTGTTAAACTGCGTGTCCCTGTTACACTGCATGTCCCCTGTTATACTGCATGTCCCAGCCCCACAGCATGTCCCTGTTACACAGCATGTTCCTGTTACACTGCATGCCTCTGTTACACTGCATGTCCCTGTTACACTGCGTGTCCCTGTCACACTGCATGTCCCTGTTACACTGCATGTCTCAGTTACACTGCGTGTCCCTGTTTCACTGCATGCCTCTGTTACACTGCATGTCCCTGTTACACTGCATGTCCCTGTTACACTGCATGCCTCTGTTACACTGCATGTCCCTGTCACACTGCATGTCCCTGTCGCACTGCGTGTCCCTGTTGCACTGCGTGTCCCTATCACACTGCATGTCCCTGTTACACTGCATGTCCCTGTTACACTGCATGCCTCTTTTACACTGCATGTCCCTGTTATACTGCATGCCTCTGTTACACTGCATGTCTCTGTAACACTGCCTGTCCCTGTCACACTGCATGTCTCTGTTACACTGCATGTCCCTGTTACACTGCATGTCCCTGTTACACTGCATGGCTCAGTCACACTGCATGTCCCTGTTGCATGGTGTATCCCTGTTACACTGCGTGTCCCTGTTACACAGCATGTCCCTGTTAAACTGCGTGTCCCTGTTACACTGCATGTCCCCTGTTATACTGCATGTCCCAGCCCCACAGCATGTCCCTGTTACACAGCATGTTCCTGTTACACTGCATGCCTCTGTTACACTGCATGTCCCTGTTACACTGCATGTCCCTATTATACTGCATGTCCCTATTACACTGCATGTTCCTGTTACACTGCATGTCCCTGTCACACTGCGTGTCCCTGTTTCACTGCATGTCTCTGTTACACTGCATGTCGCTGTTACACTGCATGTCTCTGTTACACTGCATTTCCCTGATACACTGCATGTTCCTGTTACACTGCATGTCTCTGTTACACTGCATGTCCCTGTTACACTGCAGGTCCCTGTTACACTGCATGTCCCTGTTACACTGCATGTCCCTGTTACACTGCATGCCTCTGTTACACTGAATGTCCCTGTTACACTGCATGTCCCTGTTACACTGCATGCCTCTGTTACACTGCATGTCTCTGTAACACTGCATGTCCCTGTTACACTGCGTGTCCCTGTTACACAGCATGTCCCTGTTACACTGCATGTTCCTGTTGCACTGCGTGTCCCTGTTACACTGCGTGGCCCTGTTACACTGCATGTCTCTGTCACACTGCATGTCTCTGTTACACTGCATGTCCCTTTCACACTGCATGTCCCTGTTACACTGCATGTCCCTGTCACACTGCCTGTCCCTGTTCCACTGCAGGTCTCTGTTACACTGTGTGTCCCTGTAACACTGCATGTCCCTGTCACACTGCGTGTCCCTGTTTCACTGCATGTCTCTGTTACACTGCATGTCCCTGTTACACTGCATGTTCCTGTTACACTGCATGCCTCAGTTACACTGCATGTCCCTGTTACACTGCATGTCCCTGTTACACTGCATGTACCTATTACACTGCATGTTCCTGTTACACTGCATGTCCCTGTCACACTGCGTGTCCCTGTTTCACTGCATGTCTCTGTCACACTGCATGTCGCTGTTACACTGCAAGTCTCTGTTACACTGCATGTCCCTGATACACTGCATGTTCCTGTTAGACTGCATGCCTCTGTTACACTGCATGCCTCTGTTACACTGCATGTCCCTGTTACACTGCATGTCCCTGTTACACTGCATGCCTCTGTTACACTGCATGTCCCTGTCACACTGAATGTTCCTGTCTCACTGCATGTCCCTGTTACACTGCGTGTCCCTGTCACACTGCATGTCTCTGTTACACTGCATGTCCCAGTTACACTGCATGTCTCTGTTACACTGCATGTCCCTGTTTCACTGCATGTCTCTGTTACACTGCATGTCCCTGTTACACTGCATGTCCCTGTTACACTGCATGCTCTGTTACACTGCATGTCCCTGTCACACTGCATGCCCCTGTCACACTGCGTGTCCCTGTTACACTACGTGTCCCTATCACACTGCATGTCCCTGTCACACTGCATGTCCCTGTTACACTGCATGCCTCTGTTACACTGCATATCTCTGCCACACTACCTGTCCCTGTCACACTGCATGTCTCTATTACACTGCATGTCCCTGTTACACTGCATGTCCCTGTTACACTGCATGTCTCTGTTACTCTGCACGTCTCTGTTACACTGCATGTCCCTGTCACAATGCGTGTCCCTGTTACACTGCATGTCCCTGTTACACTGCATGTCTCTGTTACATTGCATGTCTCTGTTACACTGCATGTCCCTGTTACACTGCATGTCCCTGTTACACTGCATGCCTCTGTTACACTGCAAGACTCTGTTACACTGCATGTCCCTGATACACTGCATGTTCCTGTTAGACTGCATGCCTCTGTTACACTGCATGTCTCTGTTACACTGCATGTCCCTGTTACACTGCATGTTCCTGTTACACTGCATGTCCCTGTTTCACTGCATGCCTCTGTTACACTGCATGTCCCTGTTACACTGCATGTCTCTGTTACACTGCATGTCGCTGTTACACTGCATGTCTCTGTTACACTGCATGTCCCTGATACACTGCATGTCCCCGTTACACTGCATGTCCCTGTTACACTGCATGTCTCTGTTACACTGCATGTCCCTGTCACACTGCATGGTCCCGTCTCACTGCATGGCCCTGTTACATTGCGTGTCCCTGTCACACTGCATGTCCCTGTTACACTGCATGTCCCAGTTACACTGCATGTCTCTGTTACACTGCATGTCCCTGTTACACTGCATGTCCCTGTTACACTGCATGCCTCTGTTACACTGCATGTCCCTGTCACACTGCATGTCCCTGTCGCACTGCGTGTCCCTGTTGCACTGCATGTCCCTGTCACACTGCATGTCCCTGTTACACTGCATGCCTCTGTTACACTGCATGTCCCTGTTATACTGCATGCCTCTGTTACACTGCATGTCTCTGTCACACTGCCTGTCCCTGTCACACTGCATGTCTCTGTTACACTGCATGTCCCTGATACACTGCATGTTCCTGTTAGACTGCATGCCTCTGTTACACTGCATGCCTCTGTTACACTGCATGTCCCTGTTACACTGCATGTCCCTGTTACACTGCATGCCTCTGTTACACTGCATGTCCCTGTCACACTGAATGTTCCTGTCTCACTGCATGTCCCTGTTACACTGCGTGTCCCTGTCACACTGCATGTCTCTGTTACACTGCATGTCCCAGTTACACTGCATGTCTCTGTTACACTGCATGTCCCTGTTTCACTGCATGTCCCTGTTACACTGCATGTTCCTGTTACACTGCATGTCCCTGTTACACTGCGTGTCTCTGTTTCACTGCATGCCTCTGTTACACTGCATGTCCCTGTTACACTGCATGTCCCTGTTACACTGCATGCTCTGTTACACTGCATGTCCCTGTCACACTGCATGCCCCTGTCACACTGCGTGTCCCTGTTACACTACGTGTCCCTATCACACTGCATGTCCCTGTCACACTGCATGTCCCTGTTACACTGCATGCCTCTGTTACACTGCATATCTCTGCCACACTACCTGTCCCTGTCACACTGCATGTCTCTATTACACTGCATGTCCCTGTTACACTGCATGTCCCTGTTACACTGCATGTCTCTGTTACTCTGCACGTCTCTGTTACACTGCATGTCCCTGTCACAATGCGTGTCCCTGTTACACTGCATGTCCCTGTTACACTGCATGTCTCTGTTACATTGCATGTCTCTGTTACACTGCATGTCCCTGTTACACTGCATGTCCCTGTTACACTGCATGCCTCTGTTACACTGCAAGACTCTGTTACACTGCATGTCCCTGATACACTGCATGTTCCTGTTAGACTGCATGCCTCTGTTACACTGCATGTCTCTGTTACACTGCATGTCCCTGTTACACTGCATGTTCCTGTTACACTGCATGTCCCTGTTTCACTGCATGCCTCTGTTACACTGCATGTCCCTGTTACACTGCATGTCTCTGTTACACTGCATGTCGCTGTTACACTGCATGTCTCTGTTACACTGCATGTCCCTGATACACTGCATGTTCCTGTTACACTGCATGTCCCTGTTTCACTGCATGCCTCTGTTACACTGTATGTCCCTGTTACACTGCATGTCCCCGTTACACTGCATGTCCCTGTTACACTGCATGTCTCTGTTACACTGCATGTCCCTGTCACACTGCATGGTCCCGTCTCACTGCATGGCCCTGTTACATTGCGTGTCCCTGTCACACTGCATGTCCCTGTTACACTGCATGTCCCAGTTACACTGCATGTCTCTGTTACACTGCATGTCCCTGTTACACTGCATGTCCCTGTTACACTGCATGCCTCTGTTACACTGCATGTCCCTGTCACACTGCATGTCCCTGTCGCACTGCGTGTCCCTGTTGCACTGCATGTCCCTGTCACACTGCATGTCCCTGTTACACTGCATGCCTCTGTTACACTGCATGTCCCTGTTATACTGCATGCCTCTGTTACACTGCATGTCTCTGTCACACTGCCTGTCCCTGTCACACTGCATGTCTCTGTTACACTGCATGTCCCTGTTACACTGCATGTCCCTGTTACACTGCACGTATCTGTTACACTTCATGTCTCTGTTACACTGCATGTCCCTGATACACTGCATGTCTATGTTACTCTGCATGTCTCTGTTACATTGCATGTCCCTGTCACACTGCGTGTCCCTGTTACACTGCATGTCTCTGTTACACTGCATGTCCCTGTTACACTGCATGTCCCAGTTACACTGCATGTCTCTGTTACTCTGCATGTCTCTGTTACATTGCAGGTCCCTGTCACACTGCATGTCCCTGTTACACTGCATGTCCCTCTGACACTGCATGTCACTGTTACTCTGCATGTCCCTGTTACACTGCATGTCCCTGTTTCACTGCATGTCCCTGTCACAATGCGTGTCCCTGTTACACTGCATGTCCCTGTTACACTGCATGTCCCTGTTACACTGCATGTCTCTGTTACATTGCATGTCCCTGTTACACTGCATGTCCCTGTTACACTGCATGCCTCTGTTACACTGCAAGACTCTGTTACACTGCATGTCCCTGATACACTGCATGTTCCTGTTAGACTGCATGCCTCTGTTACACTGCATGTCTCTGTTACACTGCATGTCCCTGTTACACTGCATGTTCCTGTTACACTGCATGTCCCTGTTTCACTGCATGCCTCTGTTACACTGCATGTCCCTGTTACACTGCATGTCTCTGTTACACTGCATGTCGCTGTTACACTGCATGTCTCTGTTACACTGCATGTCCCTGATACACTGCATGTTCCTGTTACACTGCATGTCTCTGTTACACTGCATGTCCCTGTTACACTGCATGTCCCTGTCACACTGCATGTCCCTGTTACACTGCATGCCTCTGTTACACTGCATGTCCCTGTTATACTGCATGCCTCTGTTACACTGCATGTCTCTGTCACACTGCCTGTCCCTGTCACACTGCATGTCTCTGTTACACTGCATGTCCCTGTTACACTGCATGTCCCTGTTACACTGCGTGTCCCTCTTACACAGCATGTCCCTGTTACACTGCATGTCCCTGTTACACTGCGTGTCCCTGTTGCACTGCGTGTCCCTGTTACACTGCGTGTCCCAGTCACACTGCTTGTCCCTGTTACACTGCGTGTCCCTGTCACACTGCATGTCCCTGTTACACTGCGTGTCCCTGTCACACTGCGTGTCCCTGTTACACTGCGTGTCCCTGTCACACTGCATGTCCTGTTACACTGCGTGTCCCTGTTACACTGTGTGTCTCTGTTACACTGCATGTCCCTGTTACACTGCGTGTCCCTGTTACACTGCATGTCCCAGTTACACTGCGTGTCCCTCTTACACAGCATGTCCCTGTTACACTGCATGTTCCTGTTGCACTGCGTGTCCCTGTTACACTGCGTGTCCCTGTTGCACTGCGTGTCCCTGTTACACTGCGTGTCCCTGTTACACAGCATGTCCCTGTTACACTGCATGTCCCTGTTACACTGCGTGTCCTTGTTGCACTGCGTGTCCCTGTTACACTGTGTGTCCCTGTTACACAGCATGTCCCTGTTACACTGCGTGTCCCAGTCACACTGCATGTCCCTGTTACACTGCGTGTCCCTGTCACACTGCATGTTCCTGTTGCACTGCATGTCTCTGTTACACTGCATGTCTCTGTTACACTGCATGTCCCTGTTACACTGCATGTCTCTGTTAAACAGCATGTCCCTGTTACAATGCATGTCTCTGTTAAACAGCATGTCTGTGTTACACTGCATGTCCCTGTTACACTGCATGTCCCTGTTACACTGCATGTCACTTTTACACTGCATGTCCCTGTTACACTGCATGTCCGTGTTACACTGCATGTCCCTTTTACACTGCATGTCCCTGTTACACTGCATGTCCCTTTTACACTGCATGTCCCTGTTACACTGCATGTCCCCTGTTATACTGCATGTCCCAGCTCCACAGCATGTCCCTGTCACACTGCATGTCCCTGTTACACTGCATGTCCCTGTTACACTGCATGTCCCTGTTACACTGCGTGTCCCTGTTACACTGCATGTCCCTGTTACACTGCATGTCCCTGTTACACTGCGTGTCCCTGTTACACAGCATGTCCCTGTTACACTGCATGTCTCTGTTACACTGCATGTCCCTGTTACACTGCGTGTCCCTGTCACACTGCATGTTACTGTTGCACTGCATGTCTCTGTTACACTGCATGTCTCTGTTACACTGCATGTCCCTGTTACACTGCGTGTCCCTGTCACACTGCATGTTCCTGTTACACTGCATGTCCCTGTTACACTGCCTGTCCCTGTCACACTGCATGTCCCTGTTACACTGCATGTCCCTGTTACACTGCGTGTCCCTGTTACACTGCATGTCCCTGTTACACTGCATGTTCCTGTTACACTGCATGCCTCAGTTACACTGCATGTCCCTGTTACACTGCATGTCCCTGTTACACTGCATGTCCCTGTTACACTGCGTGTCCCTGTTACACTGCATGTCCCTGTTACACTGCATGTTCCTGTTACACTGCATGCCTCAGTTACACTGCATGTCCCTGTTACACTGCGTGTCCCTGTCACACTGCATGTTACTGTTGCACTGCATGTCTCTGTTACACTGCATGTCCCTGTTACACTGCCTGTCCCTGTCACACTGCATGTCCCTGTTACACTGCATGTCCCTGTTACACTGCATATCCCTGTTACACTGTGTGTCCCTGTAACACTGCATGTCCCTGTCACACTGCGTGTCCCTGTTTCACTGCATGTCTCTGTTACACTGCATGTCCCTGTTACACTGCATGTTCCTGTTACACTGCATGCCTCAGTTACACTGCATGTCCCTGTTACACTGCATGTCCCTGTTACACTGCATGTACCTATTACACTGCATGTTCCTGTTACACTGCATGTCCCTGTCACACTGCGTGTCCCTGTTTCACTGCATGTCTCTGTCACACTGCATGTCGCTGTTACACTGCAAGTCTCTGTTACACTGCATGTCCCTGATACACTGCATGTTCCTGTTAGACTGCATGCCTCTGTTACACTGCATGCCTCTGTTACACTGCATGTCCCTGTTACACTGCATGTCCCTGTTACACTGCATGCCTCTGTTACACTGCATGTCCCTGTCACACTGAATGTTCCTGTCTCACTGCATGTCCCTGTTACACTGCGTGTCCCTGTCACACTGCATGTCTCTGTTACACTGCATGTCCCAGTTACACTGCATGTCTCTGTTACACTGCATGTCCCTGTTTCACTGCATGTCCCTGTTACACTGCATGATCCTGTTACACTGCATGTCCCTGTTACACTGCGTGTCTCTGTTTCACTGCATGCCTCTGTTACACTGCATGTCCCTGTTACACTGCATGTCCCTGTTACACTGCATGCTCTGTTACACTGCATGTCCCTGTCACACTGCATGCCCCTGTCACACTGCGTGTCCCTGTTACACTACGTGTCCCTATCACACTGCATGTCCCTGTCACACTGCATGTCCCTGTTACACTGCATGTCCCTGTTACACTGCATGTCTCTGTTACTCTGCACGTCTCTGTTACACTGCATGTCCCTGTCACAATGCGTGTCCCTGTTACACTGCATGTCCCTGTTACACTGCATGTCCCTGTTACACTGCATGTCTCTGTTACATTGCATGTCTCTGTTACACTGCATGTCCATGTTACACTGCATGTCCCTGTTACACTGCATGCCTCTGTTACACTGCAAGACTCTGTTACACTGCATGTCCCTGATACACTGCATGTTCCTGTTAGACTGCATGCCTCTGTTACACTGCATGTCTCTGTTACACTGCATGTCCCTGTTACACTGCATGTTCCTGTTACACTGCATGTCCCTGTTTCACTGCATGCCTCTGTTACACTGCATGTCCCTGTTACACTGCATGTCTCTGTTACACTGCATGTCGCTGTTACACTGCAT